>NW_010135630.1:0-18206 GCF_000699245.1 Pterocles gutturalis
CTTCAGGAATGTCTTGAATCCCTGCCCTAGACCATAGCGTTGGTCTGTTATGTGCAGAACAAGTGTGAAGCCAGTGTCTGGTCCTGCTTTGCTCCCTGCGTGTGATGTGGAAAGGTGATCAGAGCCGGATGAGCAGGGTGGATGCAAGAACCAGGCTCGATGGGGGCTTGGCCGCCCATCAGGAATGAGACTTGGGTGGGTCAGTGGTCCTGGAGCCACATCTTGGTGTTTCTGTCTGGGGGCCAGCTTGGTAACAACGCAGTTCACCAGGGATTTCAGGTCAAAGTCAGGCGCTGGAGTCAGCCTGCAGGCAGACCAAGAGGGCCAGGTGATGCTGGGATGTTGGTATTCCTGGGTGAGCTTCTCAGGGTTCATTTAGATGCTCTGTTGTGTGCAGCAAGGATTTTGCCTTGCTGCAGGTTTCTACGGGGCAGAGCATCAAGTAGCTTCTTCTAAGCTGGAGGATTTTAATTTCTGTTGCAACACAAGGCATCACTAACATTAGGCAGAGGGGTTTGCTGGTAACTTAGTCCTTCCCAGACCTTTACCTCTAGATTGATTCTCAAACTATCCAGGCTCTCTGGTGTGGGGACCATGAAGACTGAGGTGTCACATCTTTTCACCTGAGAATGTGGCTTGCCTACCAAGTGAAGATGCAGCGAAACAAGCAGCTCAGCTGTGGATAAGTTTTCACCCTGCAAAACACGAGTCATGGTGAAATCCACTGGAGCAATAGTTCTGGCCCCAAATTTAGCACTACAATTGCGGATCTGAGTCAAGTGTTCCCCAGAAGCTGGAGCAGCTCTTGGGCAGAGGCTGGGAGTGCTCTCCACTCCACGCAGGAGAGTCATGGGGCTGGCTTTGGAAGAAGTTTTTCTCAGTGAGGGCACGCTGAACAATTAAGGATGCAATTATACACCCCAGAGAACAGCTGTATTCACTTGCTTTGAAAGTGAAAGGCAGCACAATTTTCTGCTCTTTGAGGTGGTGAACACACCCTTCAGCCTGGCCACGCTGACCTGAGCGATCTCATTACGTGTCTCTCTCTTTATCATGTCATGAAGGTTAGTTTTATTGCACTGGCCATCATCAGAAGAGCTTTTTGGGATGGATGGATGGATGGATGGAGGGAGGGAGAAGCTTGGCCTTCTGCTGGGAGCGATAACATCTTTTAAAGCGAGAATCACTCCTTGTGACTCAATCTCCCCAGTCTGAAATGGGGCAGAGGGCTCAGAGGGTTACGATGAGGCTGGATATGCTTGGGGTTGTCAAATGGTTGTGTTCCGTGGTATGTGGGACCCTCTGAAAAGCAGAGCTGTCAAGGACCCAGCGATCCAGGCTGGTGCAAAGGTATCTACTGCTGTGTGTGCTGCTGGATAGCCAGGCTCAGAGCGGAGGATACGTGTTTGCAGCCAGGAGGGAAGGAGAAGTCATGAGAGACTTTGCTCGTGTGGAGGTGCAGAGTCAGAGCAGGAGCCAGCTGTTGCCGAGGTTGGCGCTGAGCTCATCGAGCCCCTTGGTCCAGGCTGATTCACAGCATTCGTGCATCCAGATGCAGTTAGGGAGCTGATAATAGCTTTCCGACACCGCGCATTCCCCGATTGCGTTGGTGAAATGAGTTTCTCACTTAAAAAAGGCACAGAGCCTGATTTTCGACTGCTTTTGATTTGCAAAGTAATTGCTGTCAGCTGTGCAGATGGCAGGGTTGGTTTTGTGCTGGTGCCTTCCCCAGCAGCCAGGTGCTGGTAGTCAGGTCAGTTGTTTATCTGCTGGAAAGTGCATTTTTCATCAAATGAATGTGACTTTGGACTGAACTCAACAAGGAGTTGAGGCTGTCAAAATTCGTTGGGAAGGAGGATTGCTAGAAAAGCCTCGATGGGTAATTTTTTTTTTTTTTATTGGAAGCAACTTGAGGCAAGTGGAACTAAAAGCTGGTTTGTTCATTTAAAGATAAATAAAAGAAACATTACATTTCATTTTGGCTCAGGCAAGATGCTTCCATCTGCTCAAAAGAAAATATTTTGTTGCGGGAATAACATTTTATGTTTTAGGTGAACACAAGGTAATTCCTCCTTCCTCTCCCCTGCTCTTTGGTTCAGCTACTGAATCAAGCAATCAATTATTCAGACAGATCTAATATGAATATGGTAATTGTTTCCACATTTAAATACACCTTTGGACAGGCAATCAGGAGACCTGGATTTTATTTTCAGCTCTGCCACGGTGTCTGATGTGACCTTGGGCGTTTTGCTGCACGTCGAGCTCTTCCTTTCCAGGGCGGGACGGGCCCGTGTCTCACCGTGGATTTGCTGCGTATCGACAATACTGAAATAGCACGGAGGTCTTTTTACTTCCACTGCTGGCGATTAAACATTTAGCTATCGCTAATGCATGCATTCCTAATTCTCCCAGTGTGAGTTAGTTGCGTTGGCTTGTGAAACTCCCTGTAGTTTATTTAATAGGTCAAAAGGAATTTCAGCTGCTGAAATAGCAGTGCTCCTTTAAAACAAAACCTATTTTAACAAGCCCAGCTAAATCAAAGAAGAAAAATACAAGTGGGAAAGGTTTTTTCCTTCCTTTCCTTAAATATTTCACTTTGTAATCGGCTCTCCAGATCCATTGCCTGTGATTTCTCTGAACCAAAAGGTCCGTGTGTGTTGTTGCAATTTCTAGATGTTTGAAATACCTCCAACCGTGCTGAAGACTATTGCATTATGCATTAAAAAAATCCCTCGTGCCTGAAAGCTTGCAGCAGGAAACCTGCAACCTCCAAACCTCCCACAACGTGGTTTTTTCAGGCTGCATCTCTCGCCTTCTGCTTTCTGTGTGCTGGCGGTGGGGGAACCAGCACCAAAGCCCACGGCACTTTGTTGAATCTGGTTGTTGTGAGGCTGCATCTGTTTCTGCTGGTGGCACAGCCTTGCAAGGGGTGGTTATTGCCATGCCAGCATTAGGTTGGGTGTCACTGAGGGGTTGAGAGGACGGTGTGGGAGCAGTAAATGTCTTGTTGGGAGCATGGGAGGGAATCTGCTAGGAGCAGAGAGATTTGTATCACAGGGTAACTCAAGTTGACGGAACCTCAGGAGATCTCTAGTCCAATCTCATGCTTAAAGCAGGGTCAACTGTGGGGGTCACACCAGGTTGCTCAGAGCTTCATGCAGTTGGGTCTTAGAAACCTCCAAGGATGGAGACAGTACAACCTCCCTGGGCAAGCTTTTCCAGTGCTTGACTGCTGTTGAAATACTAGGGCCTGAGCAGTGAGGCCCTGAACCAAAGTTGGCCTCTAGATGAACCTCACAACCTAACAAAATAACTGATATGTATAATATTGGTCACATATGCAATGTATGACCTTATTAGTATATGCCAGTTTATAAAAGTTTTGTTGTAATGCTTATAGAGCTTTGCTGTAAGGCTTGCTGTGTAAGGTTAGCCAGCAGAAAGATACTAATTGTGTAACAGTAGCCAAAATTGAGCACGGATGTGTCCTGTCACCACAGATGGCAAAGGAATGTGGCAGGTCTTGACAAGCTTTGTTGAGAGATACATAATCAAGATTACCAAATTCTTTTGTTCTTGTTATCTCCCCTCTCTCTGCCCTGGCCAGGCTTGAGATGGAAGTTAACAAGGAGAAAACCACACCAGATGCTCTTTTTTTTTGCAGTTTAAGATAGAAAGTTGTTTATTCAACTGTATAAAAGCAGGGACCATTTGCAGGGAAATCTGGAAGCCTCATCTATACAGTGGACGCACTGTACAGAGATTTCCCGATTGCCAAGAAGGGTTCTCCAAATCCTCGCTGCAACTGGGCTCCCCAGCAACTGCGGATCTGGATGATGGTAAAGTATTAATAGGGCAATTGGTGATGTATCTTTCTTAATCACTATCCCTAACTCCATGTAGTAATGATTAGGTGCATTACCTTACTTTCTGCTTGCTAGAGTAGTTTGCTTATTATTTTGCCGCTTTACCTTATCTTGCTTTAATTTATTTCCAGTGTATTATTTTCCTCATTATTTTATCACTTTAAACATAAGTGGAAATAAGCTAACTTCTTTTGTCCTTTGTGCTAATCCTGTCAATTGGTAAAACAACTGTCTTCCTGGGGAACGAATTGCCCTTTACGTACAGGATCCCCACGCAGGTGCTTTGTCAGATCTGCAGGGAAGGGCAGGGGGTACAGCCACAAGACTTGGTAACAGATGGAGACTCAACCTTCAGCCTCCCACAGCTTGTCTTCGTCTCCAAGCTTTCCTGCCAATAAACCAGGCCTTTAGGCTGGTGATGTCTGGCCTGGCTAGGAGAGATTTGAGGTTGTGGTTCTGCCTGGATGAATGTCTTTCTGATCTGTTGGGAAGAAAGGGCTGGGGCTTTTCAGCTGTAGTCTGCTGTTTCAGGGGTGACTGAATGGCTTGCTCACAGAGGACTTTTGGTACCTGGCAGGGGTCTCCTGAAGGCTGAAACACCTCGAGGCTGTGCTAGAGCTGTGCAAAGGGCAGAGCCCCACGGAGGCAGGAGGACAACAGTGTTCCATGGGGCTGCAGAAGAGCAAAGGAGTTTCGAGATGGTGGGCAGCAGCAGAGCTGCCTTCTGCTCCTTGTCTCCCAGAGCCTGAGGCACAGCGTTTACCTGTTCTCTACTCACTCTCACACACAGCTTGTGTTTCTCTTTCACACCCTTGCTTAATTTGTTTGTCAGCTGCTGTCATCATAGCAAGAGTCTGCAGACCCAGAAGAACATCGCTCTCGTTGCAGCTGCTGTAGCTGGGCTCTGCTCTAGCACAAGTGATGGCTTCATAAACCACAGCATTGCGGACTAAGTGTCTTGGCACTGGTTGCAGTTTCTTATAACAATGAGAGAGAAAAAAAAGAAATGCAAGAACTGGGAAAGAATAAAGGTTATAATAATTAATGGCTCCACTTTTAATACCAGAGAGTAAAAATGTCTGCTACCCAAGGTAAAAAGATAGATCTGCTATTTGTTCAATAGCTTGAACTTGTTTTTCTGTTCTGGTTCCAGCCTCGAATCTGAAAGTGCAGAATTATTTCTGGGTAGCCTGAGTACCAGTGAGTGATTTGTGGGGAGAAATTCAAACTGTGCGAAGACAAATGAAACCTGAATCAAAACAGTTAAATTAACTCTGCATCTTGGAGCAGACTGAACAGCTCTCTTCTTTAAGAGGCTCTGATGAGTTTCATTTGCCTGTCAGCATCATTCTGAAACCTCACTGTGGTCCTAGGGAATGAGAGTGGCTCTTTTTCACTTGGAGTGTTGGCTCCCTGCAGAGGAGGCATCCTTGGGTTGCCTCAGGTGGTCTATCAGAGGTGATCTGCTCAGTCGTGCTGCCAGCCAGGATCCTCCAGTCTGCAGTTTGTCCTGGAAACTGGAGCGTTATTAATTTTAAGACCTGCTTGTGAGTCGCAGACATGTGAGCCTGGCCCGGGCCAGGTCAGTAAAAGCTCTTAATGAAAGGATGGTGACTGAATCCACCTCCAAGGAGTTCCTGCAGGCAGGATGCAGGTGCTGAGCCACTGCATGAGCACCTGCTGCCTTTTGCCCCTGAGCATCACTCACAGCCACATGCCCCTGTTCATTGCTCCTCCATCTGAGCCTGAGGGACTCATTTCTCTCATCTGAAGGTTAGTATTAAGGTGAGAGGGACTCCCCTGTATTTTACGGGGGTATTGCACCTCTGAAGGGAGACTGAGCCCACCAATCCTGTGCACCTTGCATAACTGCAATTAACTTCTCCCAAGAAACATCCTCAGGTCTGTCTGCAGTTGGTGAAATGAAGTCCATCCACTGAGTGATTCTCCCACCAACACCGAGGTAGCAGCAGGTTACAAAGGCTTTGGAAAGCTGATTTAACTCCCTTCAGCTAGTGGTTGGGAAGAGAAGAGCCCAGGGGAGGTTCTCTTTTACCCATGAGGATGTGAAATTTCATTTGTGGCTGACAACGCTCTTCATCTGGCCTTTTTATTGATAAAGAATCTCAGGGTACCTCAACTGTTTCCCAGTTTCCCTAGACAGCGATTGACCTTGTTTCAGCTATGCATCAAAATGCACTGGCGACCAAGGTGCTATTGATTTAAACCTAATGGCCAGCCACTCGGGGATTTCACCTGGAAAAGAAAAATCAATGCCACCTTATTATTATTATTATTATTATTATTATTTTCCCCCTGTTAAGCTATTCTAATGAAAAGTCCTAAGAGTCTTGCCAGCTCCTTACTATTAAGCAACACAGTTGCAGGGCCAAGAATATTGGGTCAGGCTCTGGTAAGGTAGCCAGCCAGCTACACACTGAAATGGCTCTAGGGTTAAACAATCTTCCTTGATTGCATGCTGCTCCCTGAGTCCCTTTGCTGACCTTCCCTGAGGCATGCAAGCTGCTCTGCTATGTGGGACTGGGGGTAGGATGTCTTCAGCAATGGATTAGCCCTGTTACTGGAGGAACTCTGTGTGGGAAGGATGCTCCCTGTTGTCTTCTCCTTGCCTCATTTCAAATGTTTTCTTCCCCCTCCCCTCTATCCCAAGGGGAAAGTGTCGCTCGGAATCTGGAAGATTGGTTTCCAAGACTAGTTTAAATGCACGGCAGGTAGGCACTGGCCAGATAATGCTGAGATTTGTGGCAGGACTGAGCAACACCACAGGCTCCCTCCTATCTAGTAAATGAGGCATACCAGATCCATCCTCTCACCCATAGGCTGAATGGTCCAACCTTGCCTCTGTCCATGCCGCTAAACTCTACCTCCCAAAATGAGGTGGTTTTCCCCTTTGGGCTTCTCAGGAGCATGTATGACATTTATTTACTGCAGTGCAGGTATTGTCTGTGAGAGGGCACAGGCCATGGTGTGTGCTAGCACTTTGCTGGTGTGGCTGATTAGGGAGGATGCTTGAGCCTCTAACAGAGTTGCTCTCAGTTCCTTGGAATGGTGGAGATATCAGCCATACCACACCAAAGCCATCATGAGGAGTCCTGGTTGAGGTCTTTTGCAGAACTTTATCATAGACTCATAGAATCACAGAATGGTTTGGGTTGGAAAGGACCTCAAAGATCATCCAGTTCCAACCCCCCTGCCATGGGCAGGGATACCTCCCACCAGCCCAGGTTGCCCAAAGCCTCATCCAGCCTGGCCTTGAACCCCTCCAGGGATGGGGCATCCACAGCTGCTCTGGGCAACCTGGGCCACTGCCTCACCCCCCACACAGTGAAAAAATTCTTCCTAATGTCTAGTCTAACTCTACCCTCTTGGCACTCCAGAGACTTAGGAGCCAAATCACTTTTTCAAATGTTATTGAGTCTTGAGCTTCCTTTTAATAAGCCTTTTGCCAAGCAGGCTTGGCTCCTGCGTCATGTAGGCTGATGAACACTGAGGAGCAAGGGCTGGCATGGGGCAGTCCTGACTCCTGAGCACACCGACATCCCAGTGACATTCTGAAGTGCTCCTGGGTCCCTGAGGCATACTGAAGCATTTTCCCCTGTGGCCTCTGCTTACTTTTCTCCTCTTGCCTGAGGAGTGCAAGAAGAACTGAAGGCTGGTTCTCATTTCCTATGACTTTTCTGAAGAGTCCCCACGCAAGTCATCTTTAAAGAGATGGGAGTGACCCTTCCTCATAATCCATCCCTTTCCAGTTGACCACCTAAAGCTGCATGAGGAACATGTACTGCTCTGCATACCAGCTACCTCTGGCATCACGATGCCTGCAGAGCCCCATTTGCACCCATCAAAAGCCAGCATTTTCCATGAAGACAGTACAGCTGCCAGAGGAATGCCTGGGGTGAGACCTGTGAGACCGTGGAGGTGCAAGACCTGGCCCAAGCTTTGCTGCAGCCGTTGATGCAGCGACCAACTATTGACCTCTTCATCCATTTTTCCAGGAGGGGATCTGTTTGATTTGCACATCTTCTTCCAATTTCTACTACATCCGTGGTGTATTTCTGCTGAACACCACTGTTTGCTTGGACAAATAGCAGGGCTAAGCATCCTTCTGAGATGGCTTACGCTTTTGGGTGAAGTCTCTCAGACTTCAGTGGGGTTGACGGTTGGTGTCCCATGTCAGGGAGCCTTGCACTTTAGTCAAGCCCAGCTGAGGGGGAACCGAGCAAAGTCTCCTGACAACTTATTCTTTTAACTGATGAGTTTTTCTCAGCTTCTGCCTGTGGTGGTGTACTTTCATTTTGTTTCTTTGGGAGGGGCAAGAGGAGAAAGGGGAAGGTTTGTAGGTGAGCTGTTGGAGACACAGCAGAATGATGTCCTAAGGAAGAGGTCCCACCCAGCCTGGGGAAAGCACCGGGTGTTCCCACTCCACCTCACACCAATCTGTCTGTGCTGACACAGGCTGATGTTACCTCCCAGGAGGAGGAATGGGGCGTGGTCCTCTGATTGTTTAGCGCAGGCATAGCTGCACATGGAAATACATTTTCCCTGGAAGGGCAGGGCACCTGCTCTCAGTCTTACCTGCTGCAAAGGGATGGAGGGCTTTGGGGCAAATCCTTCGGTGAAACTGAGTCAAGTTTGCAAGCTAATCTGCAAATTGGTTTAATTTTTGCCAGCAGGTTCCCCAGGTTTGTGGCTGAGAGCTGTGTGATGTGAATTCCACAGGATCCCACCATGGTGTGTTTTCACTGGTGTAGCTTTCCTGCCGGCTCGCTCACAACAAGCGCTGGACTATTTGATAACACAATAAAATGGGTTTTCTACATGTTAAACCGGGTGCTGTGAATGCAAACACCGCAGCATCCTTAGTTAAGCTCTCCTATGGGTTGAACAAGGGTTTTTTTTGCGTCAGTTGTAATGTAAGAACAGAAGACAGCCCCTAGCAATGGTTTAAACATCTCTTGCAAGCCAAAAGGGAGACTGGAGATGTCTGAAGTCTGGAGTTATTTGAGGAAATGAAGTTAGGCTTTTGCTAGCCGTGGCTCTCTTAGAGGATCTCTGATATAAAAAGGAAATAGGGGAAAAGCATCGAGTGAAAATAATATGTATATGCATTTCTGTGTGTAATTCTTGTTTTCCTCCAGGCAGCACACTGCGGGTAATCCTACCTTAAGGATTTGGCCTTAAAGGATATGATATGAAGCTCTCTAAGCCAGGAACATTTCTGTGATTTCTATGGTCAGAAACAAAACCCTGAGCTCATTGTTGCTGTGACAGATACATCCATAATTCAAAAAAGCATTTTCCTTTGTCTGCACCTGAGCAGAGCTGGTATCCTGGTGAGAAAGTGTTTGGGCTGGAAAAAGGTATTTTTGTCCTTCTGAACTGTCTCTTTGATTTGTCACGCCTTCATGCAACCCACATGAAACAGAGCTGGGCTGGGGGTCTGGTGCGACCAAGGGCGGCTGTTGCTCCTGTGCCAGCTCCCGGGGCTCAGGCGACCATGCCTCCACACCTTCCAGGTGGACCTGGGTAAGGATGGTTGCACTGATGAGCCCCATCACAGCCCTTTAATCTGCCACCCTGGGGCAGCCTTGGAGGCACGGGAAGAAGTAGGGCACCCAAAGCTACGCAGGGGATTTGAGATCCCATCCGGAGGAGTTGCAATGTCTCTGGGTCAGATCTGATCTTACCTTCAGGTGGTGTTTTTTCAGTTGATTTGAAGAGTGCTGCCTGCTTCTTTTTCCTTCAGCTGGGTTTCCAAAGGGGAGTAAGGTGCTTGCCAAAGGTGAAGGGTGGCTGCAGAGAGTGACAGCTGAACACACCAGCTTCGTCATTGCAGACTTCACCGGAGGACTGAAAATGGTTCTTTTATCTTTTATCTTGGGTTTTTTCCCCACCTCTCTTATCAGAGCCTTTAGAGGAAAGGGTCCTTGTCCCCAGAATGACAATGGCATACCTCTGGGAGGATGGGGGAGGCATCACAGCCTTTCTCTGACAGGGCCCACGATTACCAAGACATCTCAGGAAGTCCTATGTCACCACGCATTGTCATCCGTTCCTGATTTGGGGTGGGGTTTTTTGCCTCTCCAAGTGGGGATATATTTGGAGAGCTAGGGCAGGGTGTGTGCATACGTGGAGCTGTATTTCCTTGTGAGGTGATACCAAAGACAAGCTGATTTGTGTGCTTTGATATGGAACTCATTGCCTATGTCCTCACCTTGGTGTCTTGTTTCCTTTCTTCATCAGGAAAATGGGAGCTACTGCCCCAGTGTGACCTGCCTCTAGGGTACAACAAAATAAGGACCACTCGTCCCGCTCTCTCCGACACCTCCCGGTATGGATGGCTTGGTTGAGCAGAACAGTGTGCTAATGCACAGTAAGATTGCGGAAGCTGGGAAAAGGAATGGTTTAATTAATACAAGGAACTTAGTGGCAGAGAGCCGAGATGGTCTGGTCTCCGTGTACCCGACCCCCCAGTACCCGAGCCACCGAGTGGGGAGCCGTTCCTCTCCCAGCTGCCTGGAGAACGGCAGGAACGACCCTGTGCAGCAGCTCCTGGACCCCAACATGCTGCAGCAGGCGGTGGAGTCTCACTATCGGCCCAACATCATCCTCTACTCGGAGAATGTGCTGCGCTCATGGGGCGAGAGCATCGGCTCGGAGTGCTGTGAAACCACCTTCATTGAGGACCGCTCTCCCACCAAAGACAGCCTGGAGTACCCGGACAGCAAGTTCATCGATCTCTCGGCAGAGGACATCAAGATTCACACCCTCTCCTATGATGTGGAGGAAGAGGAGGATTTCCAGGAGCTAGAGGTCAGATATTGTTTGGGATATGTGGGGAGGGCCTGGGGTGGGGGAGGGCGTATTAGGGGTTAAGCGTACAGCCTCCAGGAGCTGGTCTGCATGGGATCAGCTGCTTTGGAAGCTGGTCTGCCTGGGGTCAGCTGTATTGCTCTCTTCTCCAACCGGGACAGTCAACAATCACTCATCTTTATTCGCTGGGTAAATCCCAGCTCTGTGGATACTAATTGCAAAATTCCCACTGAACCAGCGGGAATCAGCATTTCCCTCCTGCCTCTGAATGGGCTGGTCAGAAGCTGAAGAAGACCTGTGCTCTTAAATGCTGTGTAAGGTCGGGGCCAGGAGCATCTGTCTGTGTACGTGGAACTCGGCAGGCTAACATCATCTCTTACTTCTCCTGACTTGAGCAGGGCACAGAGCAGATCGTTTTGCATCCTGGCTCAAACATGAAACATTTCTGTCTTTGAATGAACAGAAAACCAAGAGTCTTTGGGTTTCAAGCCACAATGAATCCCATGTCCCTGAAATAAAAGATTTTTTTCTGGTGGAGTGAAACACTTCATTAGATCCCGAATGCAATGTTTTCTTTTAGGTTCCTGTGGTTCATTGGTTGCTCACAGTAAAGTGAGATACATTTTGTTCTCCAAATGGGGCAGGCTATGGAAATCAACTTTATTCTTTCTTAAATGATGCATTTTTTAAACTTCAAAAAATCTTTTAGTTTTTGGCTGAAACCAGCTTCCCAAATGCAGCACAGGTTTGTGTTTGCCAGTGTATGTGGGAATGGAGGGGGTGCCTAATGCTGCTGATCCCAAAACTTTCTCCAGCATTGGACACAGACTCCAAACCTAGCAAAGACTGGTTGGCTGTCTGGAGCAAAGGTGTAGCTTCAATGTGAATGCCCAAGATGAGATCAAGAGACTATTTTCTTGTGCATCTCTGTTGCAGGAGTTTTCTCCACCGAGACCTAACATGTCCTAAAACTTCTGTTTGTCACGTCCTGTAATACCAGTGTCGCACCCTGTGATCAGAGTCCAACTTCTATTCTCTTCTATTCTCTCCTGTTCTCTTCTATTCTCTTTTATTCTCTTTTCTCTCTGTATTGATAAGGAAGGAAGGAAGGGCATAGGTGTTTTTTCCCAGTGTGTGCCAGTTGTGCAGTATTCAGTGCTTCCACGGGGAGATGAAAAGTTTCTCTCTGAGGCATGTGAGGGTGTTAGCTCAAATCACACCTTTCTACAGCATTTCAAAACAGGCTGGGGGAAGTCTCGTTTTCTTAATCAGAACAAAATCCCTAGTTGCTGCCTTTTTGCCCTAGTTTCTCTCAGGCAGTAGTGATGCAGGTGACTGCAGCAGGCGTGTAATTGCCTCATGACACATCTGGGCTGATGTTCTGGCAGCAAAAAAAAAAGGTCTTCCTCTTGTCAATCCAAATCCAGCAAGACCTTCTCTAGCCGACTGTTGGAGAATAGGCTAAAAAAGGCCAGGAAAATATGCAGGACAAGGAAAAAAAATGTTTCATAGCAAAAATATTTTGCATATTCTTGGTGGGATTTTTAAGGTGCCTTTGCAATGGAGCGCCCTCAGTCAGGTTCAGAGTGGTACCACAGGAGCTTGACCAGCTTCTCATAGAGAACGTGTGTTTCTAGAAAACCACCGGTAAAACTGAAGATCTGGGAAAGGGACTTCGTCCTTCCCCTCCCCAGATGTCAAGGGGAGAAAGGAGAGCATCTCTTTACCTGTGTCTTCGCAGGTCTTTGCACCATGCTGTGGTAGGGTGTGCATCCTTGGTGTGCTGTGTCTGGCACCACAGGATTCCCAGCCTTGCTTAACCCTGCGGGGTGCTGCTGTGCTGATAAACAGAGGGGTGTACGGACAGCCATCCTGACCTGCACATGCAGAGTGCTCAGAGGGGGACAACGTTCACCAAGTACACAGCCATGCATGGTCCTCTGTTCCGGATCAGAGTTTCTTCACCGGGAGGATAGAGAAAGGGAAGAGAAAATGAGACGAGGTCTGGGGAAGGACCTGCTTGAGTGGAAACACTCAAGAATTGCTGGAAGCCTCTGCTTCCAGCCCAGTATCGCTCTCCATCATGATGGCCAACCCAGTGCAGGGCTGCAATGTTCACACTCCTCCATGAACCAGACCCAAATGACCAACCTGCCAAGCAGCTACGCTCAGCACTGGGGGTCTCAGCGTGGGGAGTAACTTCCATCCCAGGAAGACCAGGATTCTGCAGATACAGCCAGTCAGGCAGAAAAATGGGGAGGAGGGAAGAGATGCATTTGACAGCACAAGACTACCCAAAAAAGGTGACTGCTGTGTTGTGCTCCTCTGGTTCCCCTGGGGACAGATGCATGGGGATCTCCTGGGCTTGGCTAGTACAGAGGTTCATTAGAGACACAGCGTCGCGTATTGAGACTCCAGAAATGGAAGAAAAGTATTTGAGGACAGCAGTCACTGAGTAGAGGAATGAACCAAGCCAGACTGTTAACTACAGAAAAGTTTGTCTGTCATCCGTCCAAATGAGAAAAAGAGCTCCTGGATCACGCAGCAGGAGCCTGGCCCACTAGAACACCTTTTTTTCCCACCAGTTACTGACAAGATAGACCCAAAGTGGGGTGGAAAGGGTTAGAACCAGAGCTGGGAGCAGAAGTTAAAAGGAGAACAGTGAGAGAGGGTGATGCAGCAGGCATGCAAGGTTTTGCTTCCAGACTTCAGGGAGTCCTGAAGGATTTGATGCTGCCATTGAGGATGCATGGCATGTTGCTGAGTATCTTGCCATGTTGACTGTCACACCACGGCTCATCAAAGGATGGGAGCTGCCTAGTGTAAGAGCAGATCAGGGCTCAGTTCTTGTAAGGGTTTTTTATCGTAACGTATATGCTTTGGCACTTCTTTCTGGGAGAAAACTGAAAAAAATCCCCTTTGTGCAGACATTAGCAAAGAGGAGAATTTTGTACAGAAGAGCTGGTGTCTCTCAAAAGCTGGGGGTTACCTCCCGTTCTCCACATGTCAGGGCAAGACAAGCAGATTTCTGACTCGGGCATCTCAGTAAAATGCCCTCTGGGAGACAGAACAATCCCGAGGCTGGGAGTCGTTTGTCTTCCCCCATGTCTCTCCGGCACTGCCTGTGTTATTGCAAAGCACCTGCCTAGTGGTTTTCAGGACCGGGCATTTATTTTCTTAGAAATGCAGAAAAATCAAACTCACCCCTTTGTAGTGACCCCCTCCATGCCATACTTGCAGGAGTCCACGGGCACGTGTAGAAGACAGCTTTTATGGACCCTGCTGGTCAGTGTGTTTCAGCCTGGGTTTCCTTTTCAAAGAGAGCTGGGCTCTTAATAATCAGAAAGGTGGTTGTTTTCCTGCAGAAAACTTCTCTGCAGGGAAGGTTTCTGAAAAAACACCAGCTATTTTGACTGACAGTGGTTTGGTTTTGGTTTGAAGAGCTGACCCAGCCAGGCTGCAGAGGTTGCATCCCCTTCAGGATGGGTCTGTCCAGCTCACCAATGGCTCTGACAAGTTGCCTGGAAGGAGGCACCTTCTTCCCTGCCCAAGCCCAAGGACTCTGAAGAACACGGGAGATCTAGCAGAGGAGCAGGAGACAGCCTAAGCAGGGGTCCTGCAGATTGCTGCAACAACCTAGCCATGTTTACCTTTTTTTTTTTTTTTTTAAAAAAAATAACACTTTCTTGTGTCCTGGTGCAATGTTATTCAGACTGCCTATAAAAATCATAATAGTCTGGAGGGAAAAAACATTCCTGAAACAGCTCTCATTAGCATATACAGCCCCACTTTGCTCTGGCAATTACCAGGCATGAAAGCAGAAGGCTGCACATTCTGTCAAAGCTTTAAACTTCTCTTTTCGGTGCCCATCCCTGAAATCAAATGATTCCCTATATCTCTGGAACTCTTATGAGTTCTTTATGCCACAACTAATGGACAGACAACTTGTCAAAAGTGGAGGGCAGTGAAATATTACATGAGTTGCTAGTTGAAATACCCTCCTCTTAGAGTTCATGTGTAAATGCAGTGCCATCTTTTATCCAGAAACATCATTTGTTGTATTACACTCCTGCTAGTTTTCTTCCTAACCCCTAGATAGATGGCTTGTTTAGAGAAACCCAAGCTATTGATGGCAGCAAATTGAATTATTCATATGTGTTGCATAGAAGAATACATCTGAGCTCTCTCTTAAAACCCTTTTTTCTTTTTCCCAGCAATGTCTGAAACAGTCATTGAAAATGAAATAAATAGAACATTCTGGGGAGTGAAAGAAGAAAGGAAATATAGTGCTTTCAAGTTAGACCTTCCTTGTTTTTTTTCTCTTCAAATTGCTGGATGCTGCTGTGAAACTCATCCCTTTGACGCAAGCATAAAAAATGTAGAGACCGAAGGTGGGTCCTAAGCCATGTCCTGTTCCATCCAACCTCTCTTCTCAACATTCCCAAGCACCTCCTGGCCATATCTCTTCTGCAATGTGAAGAGAAGGCCCTGGAGGGGGTTTATGCACGTCAAGCCCCACACCATGCATGCTTTCACTCGACGTGTCCAGCTTGCACTGGCCTGGGTGGTCCTGCATGGTGCTGAGAAGAGCTGAGCTGCTGCGTCCTGAGCATCCCTTGGGAGCAGGTGTCCAGAAAGCGTGTCTGGACACCTCCCTGGGAGCTGAGCACAGTGGGGTTCTCCTTCCAGAGAGCTCTGCAGGACGGGTGGAGAGGCAGTCTAGTGCAGACATGGGAGGCTGTAACCGGGATGGCATCCAAGGCAGGTCTTGCATGCTTTAGGTACTTGTTTGTACAGCCGTTTTCCTGGATGTATGGTGGATCTGGGAATGTCATTGTGGTTTCTTTTGTCCTGTGGCACATGCTCAGAAGAACACAGGGACATGGGATAAGGTCATAGGGAAGGATGGAGGCATTTGGGATCTTGTTTCTGGAAACACTTAGACCCATCAAAGTTTGTGGATTGTGTTAATTTCTTTTGAGTACTCAGGCAACATGCCGGTGGAGAAGAACTCTGGAAGGACTGCACAAAACTGACTGGCAAAATGGTGGCAGATGCCTTTCTCTGTAAATAAGGGGAAACTAAGAGATTTATGGACAATAATCTAATCCATGTGAGCTCAGTGCTGACCTTGTAACTGTGAGCACCAACCATGGAGAAGTCATTGTCAGTGCTGTGAAGTCCCATGGAACAGTGTGCAGGGCAAGCCAATAAGTCAACAAAATGTTGGGTGTCTTAAAGAACTGTTCTGAGAACAAGACAGAGCACTGGAAGCACTTTGCTGCTTATTGAAGCTCAGAGCAACCTATTAAGATTCTTAAGTGGGGTGGCCAGTCGTGGTCCCCACTTCTTGAAGATATAGTGGAGATAAAAAAGGGCAAAGAAAATGATCAAGAGGAAGTAGCAGCCTCCTCCCAAGGAGTGATGAAAAAGGTTGGGACTCTCCATTTTGTAGAGAGGAAGGCCAAGGAGTGTACGAGCTGGTTGCACAAAATCATGAAGGTGAAGGAAACGGTGAATGCAGACCTGCTGCCTGCCAAACCTGCAGTGTTAGAAGCCGGGGACACTTGAGGGAGCTCGTAAGAGATTGGCTTAACACAGGTAGCAGAAAATCATTTTTCACACATTGGGGTAGTCACTTGGTGACTTGCTGCCACAAGCCGTTACAGCGGCTTTTGGGCAAGTTCAGAAGGGATGAGACAGATTCGTGGATGAGGAATCCATAAACAGATATTAAAAGGAATTGGCAAAGCTTTTCTTTCTGACGTCTCTTAACCAACAGTTGTGGGTGCTGGGGGAGCACAAGGGGTGGGCTGCACAGTGTCCAGGTTCATGTCTGGACTTATGAGGCATGAGGCTCAGTGAACCACTGGTCTGACCCCATAGGACACGCTTTATGTCCCTGCCTTCCTTCACAGGCACATTGTTAACAGGTTACAAGGGCGATTACACTTCATTTGCATTTGATTTATTTTTCTCCCTTAAAGGAGAAGCCACTGGAGTCTGGAGATACTGAGCCCTGCCAAGGGATATTAACCTTTATTAGCCAGCCCTGGGTGAAGGGACATGGCTGGGAAGTCACCTTCTGCAGTCTCCAAGTGCCCTTCTGTGAATCTTGTTAATAGCAGCCAGGGCCCTTTCTCACCGTCACTTCCCCGAGTTTTCAGACTGATGCTGTGCCCCGAGGTCCCTGAGCTCTGGCCCGTAAGTGACAGGACCCCTGGACGAGCTGCACGCTGTCACCTGCAGAAGGTGGGGATAGAGCACACTTCTTTGAGGACTGGACCGCAAAGGAAGCTATGTCAGCTCTAAAGCAAAAAGAGGACAATGGCGAAGGACCATCCCCTAGCTTGAGCTGTGTGCTGCTGCTCTTCCTGCTGCAGTGGTGCAGTAAAGAAGGGTATCTCCCTCATCTTCCTCAACAGGCAGTGCTGAGACCATCGGCTCTGCAGGGACCACCTGCTCTGCTCCCCCCGACAGGAACCCGCATGTCTGCAGACTGGGGAGGTTTTCACTGGCCCTGAAGTGGTGCCCCATATCATAGAATCATAGAATCACAGAATCACAGAATGGTTTGGGTTGGAAGGGACCTTAAAGATCATCTCATTGCACCCCCCTGCCATGTGCAGGGACACCTCCCACTAGCACAACCAGTTTTGTACTATGTGACTGTGTGATACATCAGGAGAGAACTGGTGGTGATTAGATACCCTGCCTGGTTATTTCTTTTGATGAACAGAGGTGGAAATGTTGTCTCGTTTAGGTCTTTCTCGGGTTCTCCAGGTTCGGGATCCCAGAGCTTCCATTCTAGGCTGACCAGACAGAGCAGGGAATTATACTAATTTCAGCACAGAGAATAACCTCAAGTTGATGCCACAAGCACAGGTAAATCTGAGGGTGAAACTTTGGTAGGCTGTATAATACCTTTTTTCCACACAAATTACCATTCATCCTATGGAAATAGTTTTTCGGTGATCTTCCTTGCTCAGAGGCATCAGGGAGCAGCAGATCAGGGCCATGCCACAAGGGCAGGGGGACAGGGAGCCAGGGGTGACAGTGAGGCAGGGCAGTAACCTCATCGTCATAGAATCACAGAATGGTTTGGGCTGGAAAGGACCTTAGAGATCATTGAGTTCCAACCCCCCTGCCATGGGACACCTCCCACCAGCCCAGGTTGCCCAAAGCCTCATCCAGCCTGGCCTTGAACCCCTCCAGGGATGGGGCATCCACAGCTGCTCTGGGCAACCTGTTCCAGAATATACGAAGGATAACACTGATGAAGAGCATCACAACTTCACCCTTCTCAACAGCTGGCAGCGTGAGCTGCTGAGAGCCGCTTCTCCGCGGGGGCTGTTGGCCCACCTGGAAAGGCAGGAGCGTGCTGCAGCGCACGTGTGCTTTCCCCATGAATGCGGTGGGTTGTCGGGAGCCCCTGTCACTCATGCAGAGATTAGGGATGTTTACTTTATGGCTGTGATTACTGCTCTTCCCGAGAAAGAGGGTAAT
>NW_010135630.1:18237-61239 GCF_000699245.1 Pterocles gutturalis
TGGCAGCTGGCCTGTTTTAGGATGGATCTGTTGTTCATTGCTGTCTGCAGCAATCCCTTCCAGTGGTGATGTGCTGAATGCAAGTTACTGATGAGCTCAGGGGAAACTGTCTGTGGGTGTCTAGGAAACATCACAAGGGAGATGATCAGAATCCAGGGGGACAGAAGGAAGAATGGGCCTGGACAGCTGCATCCAGGGTTGGGTTATTTTTTTGTTGGTTGTTTTGTTTTGTTTGGTTTTTTTGCCCCTGATACATTTTGGTTTTGCAGGGTTATATATGAAAAGCTTTCCAAGCAAGGAGAGACCTCAGTGAGCCCGCTCTGCAAGGCTGGCCGTGCGACTGGCGATTTAGACTGTGAGTTGGGAAAACAAAAGGAGCTGGACCAACTCAGGGCTAGTGGATTACGGATCATTTAAATACCTTTAAAATTTAAGGGGAGCAACTGCAGAGCTCAAAATGGTAAAAAAGAAACAAATAAACAGGCAAAATAAAATAAATAAATAATGGAATAATATGTCACCAGAACAAAGAATCCATAATGGTGTTTTGCCAATTGACGGGGTTAGCACAAAGGACACAGGCACAAAATTAAAGAAATAAAGTTATTTTTACTTATGTTTAAAGTGATAAAATAATGAGGAAAATAATACAGTGAAAGTAAATTAAGGCAAGATAAAGTAAAGCAGCAGAATAATAAGCGAACTACTGTAGCAAGCATAAAATAAGGTGATGCACCTAATCATTGCTACATAGAGTTAGCAATAGTGATTAAGAAAGATACATCACCAATAATCTGTTACCATCATCCAGATCCACAGTCACTGGGGATCCCAGTTGCAGCGAGGATTTGGAGAACCCTTCTTGGCAATTGGGAAATCTCTGTACAGTGCGTCCACTGTATAGATGAGGCTTCCAGATTTCCCTGCTAACGTTCCCTGCTTTTATACAGTTGAATAAACAACTTTATATCTTAAACTGCAAAAAAACCATCTGGTGTGGTTTTCTCCTAGTTAACTTCTCTCTTGCGCTTGGCCAGAGCAGGAGAGGGGAGATAACAAGAACAAAAGAATTTGGTAATCTTGATTATGTATCTCTCAGCAGAGTCTGTCACAACTTTGTCACGTTCTTTTACTTAGAGGCTTATCTGTTTTTGACAAATGAGGCTACTGTTACACAATCAGTATCTTTCTGCCAGCTAGCCTTACACAGCAAGCATTACAGCAAAGCTCTATAAGAGTTACAATAAAGCTTTAATAAATTGGCATATATTCATAAGGTCATACATTGCATATGTGAGCAGTAAGATGCGTATTAGATATATTGTTAGGTTGTGACGTTCATCTAGAGGTCAGGTTTGGTTCAGGGCCTCACTGCTCAGGCCCTAGTATTTCAGACAGGAACAAGTTTTTGGAGACATCACCTCTTAAGTAAGCATCAGCCAGATGCTGCTGCTCAGTGACAAGAGAGAGTGTTGAGGCAGAGCAGTAATAAACTACAGCCTGTGGTGGGGGAGCTGCCATCCAGCATGCTGCCTTCGCCATCTGCTGCATTAGGGTGAACTCAAACTGCTTGCAGCAGAGAAACGGGATGCAGAATGCTGGTCAGAAGAGGGCATCACGTTTAACTGCGTTACTAAAACAGGCATTGTGTGGAGGGAAACAGAGCACATATTATCTTATGGTCATATCACGTGTTGGTCTTTATCAAAAACAGACCACGGCACCATCTGGGTTTGAAGCAGATCCCACGGGGCTCTGCCAGAATTCAGTTTTGTATGCAGTGTGTGCATGTTGATAAATTGGTTGCTTTGAAGGAAAAAAAAAGGAGTAATACCAGAAGGGCTGTTTCCTGAATATCCATCAAAGGTTTCTGGCAACTGCAGTTCACAGCAGGCCTCGTTGTCTGACTTCTCTAGTGTTCCTCGTGTTTTCCTACTGGAAGAGCCTGTGCGGCTCTCAAGCCCAAGCCCCGGTACGCTGCAGGCAGCCCACGGCAGACTGTCTGCACAGCCTCTGTTCACTCATAATGTCCTGGCTGAGGTAAAGCACATAGCTTTTAGGGATAGCTAGCCTCAATTTAAGAAAGGCTTTGTGTAATAGAAAAATCCATTACAACTGCAGAAAAGTGTTCATCACCATCTCTGTTAAAAATCTGCACCTTGTGTCTGCTCTTCATCTGTTCTGCTTTCAGTCACTGGTGTTTCTTCTGCTTTTCAGCCAAATGAAAGAGCTGTCTCTGATCAGAAATTGTCTGCTCATGCGGGCACTTACGATGAAATTGCATCTTAAACTTATCTTACAAGTGACATTGGCTGCTCTGCTTCCTTCCTGTGGAGATGATTGTCTGTGGCATGATGCCTGTGCCTGCCTTCTGATTCCCAATTTCTCCAACACACTTGGGAAGTGGTGGTACCAGAACTGGACCCAGTATGTCCATGTCTGTGGTACTGTGCCTTTCCTTCCCTCGCCATGGATCACATTCATTCCTCCCCTGGTGCATCGCAGAGGAGGTTTATTTTCAGCTTGCTCTTGATGGAACGCTCTGGTCTTGTGGTCCTCCTTGGGGTCGCTGCCTCATGAAACACAGTCTGAAACGCAAACCCCGCATTCAGCTCTGTGTACAGCCATCCTTGCTCTGTGCCAGGTGATTCCTGGTGGTCCTTTCAGGGGTGGGGTGTCTGCATGACTTGGTATCCCATTTTAAATGTCCTCTTCTCTCTCTCCCGTCCCTTCTGCACTCATTTGCCGAGGAAGCTCTACTGTCAGCTGAAGCAGCTAGTTGAATTTCATGGACTAAAATTCACTGATGGTTCAGCTGCGCTCTATCAGTCTCCAGGGTGGCCACGTTTGTGGCTATGTTCAAGGCTGACTTCTTCTGCAGGTCATTTGTGAGGTGTCAGAAGCAGCCCCCTTGAATGCAGAGGCCAAGGTTTCCTGAGGAATTCTCTAGCGCTCAAATTCCAGCCACTGCAAAATCCCACCCACTCCGTGTCCGGTCAGCAGGCAACTCCTTTCTCACAACACAGTTAATTTCTTCTCTTCATCCTTTGTCACATCCACAGTTTCTGCAGAAATCCAGTTTATATCCTGCCCACATTTGTTGTGCCCAATGCATTTCAGGGCTGCAGAGATGAGCACCGTGGAAGAACATGTGTAAATAGGACAGGATCGAAGAGCTCGTGTGGGGGCTTCTCAGCTGGTTCACTCAGCGAAAGCCTTCCCTTGGATGGTGTCACCTAGTCCTCTGGGGAAACAGGCTGTTGTCTTCAGGTCTTTCCCCCATATTACCAGGGGAAAATAGGAGGGACAGGGCAGGGCAGGAAAAAGGAAAGGAGAGGAGGTAGAGGAAAGAGAAGAGGAAAAGGAAACAAAGAAGGAAAAGGAAAAAGAAGAAGGAAAAGGAAGAAGGAAAAGGAAGAAGCAAAGGAAAAGGAAGAAGGAAAGAAAAGGAAGAAGGAAAAAGAAAAAGAAAAGGGAAAGGAAAAGGAAGAAGAAGAAGGAAGAAGAAAAAGGAAGAAGGAAAGGAAAAAGAAAAAGAAAAGGAAAAAGAAGAAAAAGAAAAAGAAAAAGAGAAAAAGAAAAAGAAAAAAAGAAAAAAGACAAAGAAAGAGAAAAATAAGAAGGAAAGGAAAAGGGAGAAGGAAGAGGAAAAGGCTGCTTGCTTTCTTTGTCATTCACTGTAATCCACATTCATCTGGGCAGGGTGCTGTGCTGTGGTGAGATGTCCTCTGAGGCCTGACCTCCTGGTAGCTCCAGTCTTGTCTGCACTCTGGAGGTCACCTCTTCCTCGTAACAGCCACAAAAGGGCTGTGGGTAAACTGAGGCTGAGATTGCTTTATGCCGTGCTGTCTTCTCAGCTGAACCCCAAGCGTGTTGGCGACGGACACGCAGCAGTAGTCAGCGGGGATGAGGAGGATTGTTGCCAGTGTAATAACTGCTTTTGCAACAAATGGTCGACTGGAAGCAGGAAATCCACACTGCGTGCTCAGTGATTTCAGAGGTGTGTCATTTCTGCCACAGGGCCGTTTGCACAGGTGTCTGTGCTCACAGCAGAAGAGGATAACTCAATCATGTCTCTACCACCTCAGCAAAATGCCTGGAATAAGTGGGAGTTGTTAGGAGAGTGACTGTTAGGGATCTTTGCTGATGAACAGAAGATATCTCAACCAAGAAAGGGATGCTCATTGCCAGGTATTTTTTTTTTCGGTGGTTGTACAAATTCTCTTTCGATTGCTTATTATTTGGTTGGAGGATGCACTGGTGGTACACATGTAGAAAGAAAAACCTATTTTTTTTGTTTGATATTTCAGATTGCTAAAACTCATCTAGCTTAATATTAAATAAGGAAAAGTTTGCCTGTGCGGGTCTTGCTCACCACCCAAAACTTGAAGATTAATTAATTATGCTGTTCCACAAATTCTGCAAGAGCTAAAAGCTTTCAGATTAGTGAAATTATGATGTAATTGTGAAAAGTTCCATGTAAATTTATAAAGAGACTGTTAGACATGAAAGGAGCAGTGCTGTAGACAAGAAAACCAGTGTTGATGGAGGATTGGTCTGCTAATTCAAAGCAGCTGTAGTTGGTGAAAGTAATTCTGACTTCTCAGCATCCCTGGTGCCCAGCTCCCCCAGTGCCGGGGTGCAGCTCCTGCAGAACCAGGAACAAAACAGCCAGCTAGGTAACCAAACTGTCAAAAGTTTCCCCGTGTCAGAAGGGTTTCTGGATAGGGAGATCATGTTGTAAGAGAGAGGACATCAGGGAGGAGAGTTTGCTTGGAGAAACGAGGGTTTAGCTGGAAGGGGTGACAGGTACCTTTTGCTGTTGGATTTCTTTCTGTGATTTATGACTTTTTTTTCCTCCACCCTTCTGGTTCATGTCTGGGCTACATGGTCAGGGCTTTCTGGTCAGAATTATTCTGTCACTCTTGGTGAATGACAGTCAGGTCATCTGATCCAGTGTGTACTGTGGGGACTTGGCCCATCAAAATGACATTCATGGTATAACTCTACTGTTCAGTTAGTAGGAGCCTACAGTGGCTTAATCTGCCCCAGTAAGGGTTTTGATGTCAGCATAGCTAAGAAAACGTCTGCAATTATCCTCTTGCAATTTAACAGCCACCTCTCCAGTTGGCATGGAAGCTCTTTGGGATGTTCTCATGCCACCACCCTGAGAATGGTTAGTCCCTTTGGAAAGCAGCAAATTTTATGGTTCAGCACTTGATCAAAGTTATCTAGAGAATCTTTGCCCGGTTTCATCTTCATCTGCAAGAAAAGGCAATGTGAAGTATTGGACAGGTGGTCTCCACAGATACAATGCCAGCACACTACTCGGCCAAGAACTGGGAAATCAAAAGCGTTTTTGTTTCTGTACCTTACCTCTCATGAAGTCCAGGGAAGGGCACTGTTTCCAGAGAGCATTTCAGCAACGTTGTGGGTTTCTCCCTCCCTCTCTCTTCTCTTACTCTTGAGAGGAGATTATTGCTATTAAAAATAACTTACATGGCCAGTTCTGAAAATTAAATCAGAAAAAGGAAGTCACCAAGCTCAAACACTTTACACCAGCATCAGCAGGTGTCCCTTCAGAGGTGGGATTTTATTGAGTTTGTGCCAAATGGAGCTTTGTCACCTCTGCTGAGGTATCAAGACTCCCGACACAGGCTGGGATGCTCTACATGCTGGTGTTCACGTGCACCACACCACCTCAGTGCACGGCACCTCTCTGGTCCCCGTCCTCTCCCTCCCAGGCCCCAGACTCTCCATATCAGCAGGCGATGGGTCATATCATCTGGTGGGTTCCCCAAATGGGTCGGCTTGGGAGGCAGTCCCTTTGCCCAGTGCCAAATATCACCAGGCTGCCAGCATCTCCCAGGTTCTCTGAGTTGTGGCTTGCTGGTAGCACGTTTGGAAACGTACCTTCTTGCGCATGGGTTGATTTTCCTGTCTTGCACACTTAGCAGCCTGTTCAGGAGTTTTTCACTTAGAGTTCACACTGGTAGAGCACTGTTGCTTTAGCGGTTGTTTTGGACCAAAGGCCAAAAATTTCTGAGCAGGCTGATAAATTTCTGAGAGGGACACAGAACCCATGCCCAAAAGGGTAAGCTTCTAAATGTGACACAGATGTCTTCCTTTTGGTGAGATTTTGCACAGCATTTCTGCTACAATCATTGAAGAACGTGCAACTACAAAAGGGTTTTTTGAGAAGATTTTCAGCCACCTCATCTCAGGCTGGAGGTGCTCCCAGGGTGAGTTAAAAGCTCTGCAGGACCCTTCTTTCACCAAAGCTGTAACTCCAAAGCCTGGAATAACCACAGCCTCTGTGCCTGTTGCTGCATGTGGGCTCCCTGCAGGCGAGAAGGAAGCCACCAGAGAGCAGGCTCTCTTCTGCTTCTGCTCTGCTGCAGGATGGGACTTGCTCAGCAGCGGGACGGTCAGGTCGCCTGGGGACCAGTCCTAGCGATCGCAGTGAAAGAAGCTTTTTCTAGGTCAGGGTTGCTGCAGCTTGGCCATGGGGCATCTAAGAAACATTCCTTAGAGGTGCTTCTGCTACACACTGTAAATCTGGCAGCATCCCATTGCTCCTGGAGCAACTCATGCTTTTTTCTCTTTCAGCTTTTGCTGCCCTGGTTCCTTATGCTTAGGTTTGCACCACATTTGTCACATTGTCCCCAGCGGGTAATGTCTGGCTGATGTTCTCCTGGTCACCTGAGCAGTGACCTTCCAGAAGACTGGCACTGGAGTTAGGAGATGCAGAGCACCCAATCCTTCTGCATTAGATGTGTGACATGATATTTCCAAGGTGCCACCCCACCCAGGTCCACCCTGGTTCATCTGACTAGAGTGTTGCTTTCTTTCATTCAGGAAAGATGAATGTGTAAAATGGGCCCTTTTCAGCTCCCTGCCGTGATTTCCAGAATCTCTTGTCATTTCTCGCTTCTTGCTTTCAAGTTCATGCTGTAGTGATGAAGGCTGTGACACAGGCAGTGAATGTTGAGGAATTGCCCTGGTGTGACTGGGGAGAGTTTTGTGGGCGGATGATCGCAGCCTTGGCCCATGGCAGAGGAGAAATAACAATGCCATTAACCAGCACCTCTACATTTCTCTCTCCCTTGCTATTCCAGAGCGATTACTCAAGTGACACCGAAAGCGAAGACAATTTCCTGATGATGCCACCAAGAGATCATCTCGGCCTCACTGTGTTCTCCATGCTCTGCTGCTTCTGGCCATTGGGAATTGCTGCCTTTTACCTGTCTCATGAGGTAATGTTAAAACATCTCCTGCTAATTCAGAGTTTTGCATCCACGGAGTAGCCATCACCCCTGACCATGAAGGAAAGTTCACCAAAACCCAAATGTGGGCAAGACATTCTCCAGGGTGGTGGGAGGTGGTTAAACAGGGTAGAGTTTGCCCCACCTTTGTATGTCTCTGTGATAGTCGTGGTTGTCTTGTGAGATACTTTGCTGTGGGAGGAGTCTACAAAATATTTTAGGTTTTAGTTGACAATGGTCAGGTTCCATGTCAGGTTGTACAATGGCCAGTTAGGGATTTTCTGTGGACATGACTTCTGAGTGGAAAACAACCTTGCTATCTTAAACACGTGAATTTCCTATTGGGAAAACTGATCTATTGGTTCCCAAGCTGACCATCTGGAAAAGCAAACCAAGTAATATCCTTCTAGGAGCACAAAAATAATTTCTGTTCTGCAGGAGCGAATTTGCTTTCCAGGAACCATTTCCTTTCCCCGTGAAAAATCGTTCAGTCTGTTCTTTGTGTCCAGTTTCAATGCGGACATATTTTTTACCAGAGAAGTGTCAGTGTTTTGGTTTGTTTCCTTCGTGAGACGGGCTTGCTGGTTTCCAGCCTGTGCCTAGCAATCACCTCATGCCCCATCTATTTGTTTCGACAAGTATGTCTTCATGAGTGCCTGCAGAGTAATTATTGAGTTTCCCAGCATGGCAATAATGTAACGTGACAGACAAGGAGTCACACTGGAAGTCTCATCAGTGACTACAAGGAAACGTTCGCTTGTATTTCTGTCTACCGGTGGTAGCAATGCCTGTTGCAAACTACAGTCTGTACTCCACAGCACCAGAATCACTCACCCTCTTGCCTGTCTTTTCTGTCGTGGGTGTCTGCCAAGCCTGGGCAGGCACGTCGGATCTGCAGAATCCTAGTCTTTAATAGCAGCGAAGGAGATACAGCACTACTATTTTCTACGTTAAATGAGGTGTCTGTCATTGAACTTGGAAGCCTCTGAGACAACTAAAGTTTGTCCAGTGCTATTGATTTCTCAAGTTTGCGTCAAGGGATTTGCCTGATGACGGTTAACAGTAAAAAGTGAAGCATGGGGTGGGATCTGCACATGCTTCGGTATCCTGCTGTTTGGTCCTTCAGGCAGAGCGTTCGCCAGTAGTTCCGATGGCCAACGTCTCTTCACACGTATGGACTCGGCAGGATTTTTCACCAATGCTGCAGCCAAGGAAGGGTTGAGAGTTTGTCACCATTAGCAGCGTGTTTGCTCTGTGCTCGTTAATTTCCCGCGGCAGGCCTGGGGATTGCTACCTGGTTTTATCTAAGCAATGAAGGCACAGCACAGTCCAATAAATGCAAAACAAACAACACAATTAAGTACTAAAAACCAGTATGGCTGAAAAACTAAATGTGCTGAGAGCCGGTGTAGAAGGGACCGGGCATCCACATCAGCTGTGAGCTGATTCGAGGGGCCAGCGTGAACCCATAAGACCCTGCTACCTCGATGAAAACATAAGGAAGGTGGAAAAGACCACAAGAAGACAGAAAAGTGATAATGATGTTGTGGCTGAAGGATTTAGGCCCTGGAAAATGGAAATTTGGGCGTTGTTTGGTTTAGCATGATGATGGAGAGCAGCTGAATGTGGCTGCTTAAAACTAGGAGCTGTCAGCAAGAAAGATCAGGCAGGTGCTTTGCTTTTATTAGGCTGAGAGACAGTAAATTAATCTTGACCCCTTGGATGCACCAAGGCAGGCAGTGGCTAAATCCGGCCAAAAGGAAGGACTGCGTTTCTAAGGATTTTTGACTTCTGCTTTTTGTTTTTGCATTGGAAGTAGAAATCTTTTTACCACTCCCCACTAAAAAAAAAGATAATAATAATAACACCCCCACCCCTGCATGCTCCTTTCCTCCAGTCTCTCCTCTTAGCTTTCTGTCCATGAAAAGCGCTTGTGGTGAACTTTTTTAAAAAAAAACCTGGTCTCCTGTAGGTGTGCGATGCATTTACAGATGTAGGTCTGATTGGCAGAAGACACATTTGCAGAACAGCTCAATCCAAGGGGATGGGCGCTTTCCATTTATTCCTGCAGCACCTGGCCGTACATTTACACTGCATATATTTATGATGTGGTGCAAAATAATTATACAAGGAGGAATGCTTTAATGTTTTGGAGATGCTCTTTACAAACAGAATGATTTCGTTTTCCCTGTGCTCCGTAAAAGCAATGTGCTTCCTGCAGGGGCTATTTCTGTGTGGGACTTAGTTTCCACCGAGGCTCTTGCAAATGTGCTGCTGACTTTGGGCTTCTTGGAGGCCACCTGTATGGAAGGATGCAGCTGTGCAGGGTCTGCCTGCATGGTGGAAATGAATGTGCATCAGGTTTAGCTGAGCCAGCAGGGAGGAGCAGTAAATTCAGAAATGCACTCTGTGAAAGCAAAGCCAGTTCCTTTCCATTGGGATATCTGGTTTTCATGAGTAGGGCATCGCCTGGTGATCTTTCTTATCCCAAACAACAACAAGAGCGCTGCTTTTCAATTTCCCTCGGTGAGACAGAGCACCTGAAGCCATCACTTGTGTTGTATACTTGCTCATTTATTTCCTTCTGTTTTGATCTGTGTTTTCCTTCCCACAAGAGATTTACACCCACTGCTTGTGGCTGCCCAGTCCAGCTCCCAGTAAACTGCTGGCGGGACTGGGCCTTTTCCTTCCCAGCTATCCTGTCTTCCATCATGCTTGCTTCTTTGGACCATGAGATCAGGATATGACTCTCATTGCCTCACAGGCACAAGGTGTCCTCCTGGTCATGTCACACTCAGTAGAGTCCAGGTCCCCATCTCGCCTGAGCCATCGCAGCTGAAACACAGGGGCTGTGCACACATCAGCCAGTTGGGTCAGGGTGACCTCTCAGGAGGGATAATGTCTCTGAGCACTCTGGTTTTTACCAGTAGACAGTGCTTGTTGGCTGATTTTCCAGATTTCTACAAACGAGGCATGTGAGTTTTCAGGCTTGCAGTTTTTTTTTGGATTATCTGCTTTCCCAACAACCTATAGCTCAGTCTGAAGGGCTTGGTCAGAGGGGCTTTTGTGCAGGTTGCAGGGAAGCCTTTGCAGAAGAAAGTGTAAATGTCATATGTCTTCCACCATGAAACTCTCCTCCACAAACAGTATCTGATGAAAAAACCCTCATCGTGTTTATTTTTTTTCGTGAATCTCCACCCACTGGAGTCATGCAGGTGCCTTGGTTTTCATTTTGTGGAAGTTTTTAGCTTTGTAGACTGTAGGCAAGTCTGAAGCTTCGTAAGTCAGAGAAAGAAGTTAAAAAAAATATCTTTTTGTCTTGTCAAGTTTACCACTAAACCTATCAGATGACTTATTGGGGGGCCTGTCAGGATTTCTGCTTGGTGGGGGTTGGCAATCCTACGTATCTCATCCCTTGGGTTGTCCTTAAAGAAAAGCAGGGACTGTGTGCTGGGTAAAAGGATTTTCTCTGGTTTTCATGCAGACAGGAGGTGTATGTGACCAGGCAGAGGAGCAGCTTGTCTTTCTTCATGATAACTTCTGAACCATTTGGCTACATTCTATCCAATTTTCGGAGATAGAGGCTTTGGAAAAAATTTATTTTGACATGTTTCAGTGGTATTCTGCATCACATTTTGACACCCAGTCACTGCTAGGAAGAACGTGGAAATAACAGCCAGGTGTTATCAGTTGTTTATTTATTAGAAGCTCATAGACACCATCTCAACGGGGGAAACCATGAGACGGGACAGTGGTGTGACATGCCACGCTCCACCAAACCGGCTGGTGATGCTGGTAAGACCTTTTCATGGTAGTGCTCATTCAAAAGAGCTGACTGTCAAAAGAAGATGAGCTTTAACGTCCTTAAATATAACATGAAAAAGTCCTTTTTTTTTGGTGCCTTGGCCCAAGATACCAAATCCCACAATCCCGGAGTTGAAGCTGGGCTGTTGCTCAGAGCATGTTTTGGGGCTGCCCAGCCCTGCCTTTGCTGCTGGTCACGCGAAGCTTTGAGCTGTCTGTGTGGATCACTCAAAAAGCAAATCTCTGAGCTCTTTGTCTGGCTGTGTGAGAGTGGGCACGTGCAGGCAGCCTGCTGATGAAGTTTTGTCGTCTTTGAACTATAAAAGCTTATGAGTAAAACCTCCAGACAACTAAAATGAGTCAAAATAAGTCAAAATGAGTTCCTCCTCACATGGAGCTGCTAAGGACTTTTGTGGCAGGAATCTTCCAAGCAGAGCTCTGTGCTGGTGTCTTGCTGAGGTGGCCAAAGGCCAAGGGTGTGACCGTTGTCCTCGTGTGAGAGCCCTGGCCCTGGGAGCTCCACCGCTCACTGGGCTGTATCCCGGTTGCAATGTAGATGGCAGATACCATGACGTATGGGTTCCTCTGAGCCTGTTTCAGTCTTAATAGCTGATGAATGTAGATTCTGTTTGGTTAATATTTATTATTTCTTGACATGCCAACTCTTTGGCTGTTGGAAATCACCACTTCTCCCCTCACTTCTGTGTGGAAGATCTGGTTTGCCAACCAAGGAGGGGCAGTGATGCTGGGGCAGTCTGTGCTTACGTGACTTCCCCCCTAGGTGCCTATAGCTCTGAGACCCTTGTGTCGTGGGGCTGAGCTTCTTGCTGGGATGAGCTGTGTGCTCTGGGGGCTTTTCCTCAGTGATCACCCCAAGAAAAAACTTGAGTTCTTCCAGCCACATTCGTAACACAGAAATAGCTGTGGAGTACTGGCATGTTAGATTTCTGAAGTTTGAGTTTGAAAGCATTGGAAGCAAGGTTTTGTGTAAGGAAATGTGGGGTAAACGTTGCTTGCAAACTGCTCATACAGCTCTGCTCGCAAACTGTCCCTCTGTCTGAGCACATATGCATGCTCTCCTGTTAAAACACAGCGCTTGCAGGAATAAGCGCTTCAAGATCATCGAATGACACCGTAATTTTAGCTACCACAAGACAGCTGCCTTGTCATTGCATATGGCTCTTCAGGCATACATAGCTTGTGCTTTGACTTGCATCGAGCCTATGTCTGAGGAGCGTGGCCTGTGCTCATCACTTTTAGCTGTGAGGTTTCACCCCCTGTCGACCTTGTCCTCACAGGGGGTTGGAGCAGGAGCTGCCAGTGCGTGACCCACGCATCCTACCCTTGGCAGGTCTGTAGATGTGACTGATATGAACCTGGAGGTGGGTCTGCCCCTGGGGGAGGAAGCAGTGCTGGGCACACTGGTCTCCCTGGCTGGGCAGCACAGGTTAGTATGTGAGCAACAGACACAAGCCCAGTTAACTGCCGACCATGCACGTTCATAAGATACGGAGACAGATGCTATTAGAGGAAAGTATGTTGGGCCAGGTATAACAGCCCAAGAGGGGCAAACCTGCTGCTGCTCCATGCCCACAGGTCCAACCAGCAGTGAGGCTGAAGGTGTGCTCCCAGCAGGGGCACACACGCAGAGCATCCATACACACCTTGTACACTGTCATCCAGATCCGGACTCGCTGGGGAGCCCGGATGCAGCGAGGATTTGGAGAACCCTTCTTGGCAATTGGGAAATCTCTGTACAGTACGTCCACTGTATAGATGAGGCTTCCAAATTTCCCTGCAAATGGTCCCTGCTTTTATACAGTTGAGTAAACAACTTTATATGTAAAAGTGCAAAAAAAAATCTGGTGTGTTTTTCTCCTTGTTAACTTCTTTCTTGCACTTGGCCAGAGCAGGAGAGGGAAGACAACAAGAACAAAAGAATCTACTAATCTTGATTATGTATCTCTCAACAAAGCTTGTCACGACTTGCCGCATTCTTTTACCTTCTGTGGCGATAGGGCACATCCGTTTTTAATTTTGGCAACTGTTACACAATTAGTATATTTCTGCTGGCTAACCTTACACAGCAAACATTACAGCAAAGCTTATAAGCTTTTATAAATTGGCATATATTAATAAGGTAATACATTGCATATGGGATTAATATTATACATATCAGATATTGTTAGGTTGTAAGGTTCATCTAGAGGCCAACTTTGGTTCAGGGCCTCACTGATCAGACCCTAGTATTTCATACACATACACCTTGTACACCAGGTGTTGACATATGTGCATGGCTGGCCACACAGATCATGGAAAGACACTCAGAGCACTCAGCAAATGCAGACAGCACCAGTAGCCTCGTCCTGCTCCCCTCTCTGAGCAGGATGGAGCTCCACTAGTGAGAATGTATGTATATATACGCGCACATCTGTGCAATGTGGATCCCTCCAGTACCTGGGCTCAGGCATCCAGTCTGCCCAGTAGCGAGACTGAGGATCCCTCAGCCTTCCTGAGGAGAAATAAAGGGCATCAGGGAGAGGGAAATGTGCCATGTTGGATGGGGAAACTGCAAGTGGGAGAAAGGCTGTCATGAGCAGTGTTAATTTAGGAGGATGATATGGGATGTGATAGCGTGGGTAGGGCCAGTTTACTCCTCCAGGTAAAGGAGGAGAAAAGAAGAGCCTTGAAGAAAGGCAGATTAGAGATTCCCCCTGTGAAGAAGGATCAAATGTAAGATTGCATGAATACTGTAAGGGGCTTTCTCTGCCATTGTCGCTCACACGCAGGCATGTTCATGGGGCAGGTGGTTGCAGCTACTGGCACTAAATAGATTGGTATGATAATCTCTGTTCTAACTAGGACAGCTTTTTCTGGGGCTGGAGCTCTACCTTGACACTGAGAGTCCCTGTGCAGGCTCAGAGTGAAAGGCAAACGCTCGTAGGGTAATGCTCCTGGCCAGCAGAGCCCACGGGGCATGCCATGTGCATGGACAAGGCTGTGTTCACAAGGGCTGCTCCACAGAAGGTGGCCGCTGGCTGCCTTCCCTTGCACCCGTCAGGCAGATGGCAGGTTTGCTGAGCAGAGGGTGGTGGCGAATACTGAACAGCACAGCCTGTGCCCTCATAAAATGATGTGGCTGCTGTTCTCAACCGTGATACGGAGAGAAGCTACCTGCTGAGATAGCTGGAAGCATTTGTTTCTGTGTGAGAGTGTTGGGTCTCTTGCTCTTCTTGGAAGAGCAGCTCTGAAATGGGTGTCCCTGGCCCCTGATAAGGGACATTTGGTTGACATCCCTTGGCTTTGCAAAAAAGCTGGTCACACGGTTCAGTACATTAACGGTTTGTGACTCCTCCTTTCAGAAGAGAGGGAACGCCCAATCCTGGACAGAGTGGCAGAGTATGTCCCGTGGCCCTTTGATTCCCTCGGGTCTGCCCCAGCCCATGATAGCTGCCCTGCAGTGGGGTTCATTAACTCCCCGCAGCTCTTAATTCTCTGCTTTGCAGGCAGGACCTGGCTCCCAGACGGCGGTCTGAGCCTGGGTAGACTTTGCTCGTGCCAACTTTTCCCTTTGAGGTAGACATCTCCTGAGAAGAGAGACATTTGTGCACACAAGGAAATGGCCACGTAGAGCACGTTGTGTCTCAGCAGCTGCTGGTCTCAGCGCGCTGTGGGTGAGGTCTTGGGCCAGGGAACTTCGTGAGTGTCTTGTATAATATCCTCTTCATTCCTCTTTGTCCTTTTGATCTTGTAGTCACATTTCCAAGTCATGAACTACAGCTACAAAAAGGGATTAATGAATGGCCTGATTGCTTTAGCCCTTAAGCTAATTTTAAATAATTGGAAAGGTAGCTTGCAAATAACATTCCCTGGAGAGTTTAATTTATTATGCAGGTGTTTAATCACAGGGAAGTTTTGGGACACAAAAGAGTCCAACTCAAAATGTTTGAGGAGATGAGGGGTCTCTTTTATTAGCAACAACATCTTGCACAGGGGCAAACTTTGTACCCAAATTGTTCTGTGCCAGACGTTTATACCTCGCACGTTATGCTGAGCCAGCCAGAGCCCAGAGACGTTTCCATATTGTCATGCTCCAAGGGTATAAAACATTATTCCCTCCTGGCATCCTCTTTTCATCCTGCTGTTACTTTATGTTGCTCATCTATTGGCTCAGTATTTCACAGGCTTACGAGACAGCGAGGATCGTTTCGGTACAGAATAATGCTCCCTCAACAGGTTACTTGCATGCCTGCCACTCAGCTTGGTGTGTCTGCAGTGTTCACAAAACCCCTTGGAGGCCTGTCTGGTGCAGGCATCCGAAGAGGAGGGTAATAAATCTTCCACAGCAACTGATCCGGGGGTTCAGGCCTCCGACATCTAGGTGATTCTCACTAGGTTTAAACAACTTTTTAGCCTTAGGTGGTGGGGGTTTTTTTGGTGGTTTTTAGCTTAGACAGCAAGGATGCATTTTGCTGGCAGGGACATGGAGGGGCTTTTGTTACTAATCCTCATGTGTCCCATCTAAATACTTGATTTTTCACATCTGCAAAGGCAGAGCATCCGGGACACGTTATATCCCAGGAAAGGACATGGAGGGAGCATGCTCCCAGTCCAAGGAGGGGACAGGGTGTATGGTTTTGCACCTCCCCAGTAGGTCGCCCTGCTGAAAGAGGCGTGAGAAAAGAAGAGATATGTCATAGATCTGGGAATGGAACATGGTCCCCCAGTTCTGGCCATCCCAATGTCTGCTTCTGTTGTCAGACAAGCCAGAAAGCTTTGGGTACTGCTCCAGTGGCTGCTTCAGAAGCCTGGTGACATGAGGAAGCTCCTCACATACAGGGTGGTGGATGATCTTGGTTTCTCCTGTGGCAAGGAGAACAGGATGTGTCTAGAGTGGTTCTTCGGGTGCGGTTTATACAATGGACCTTTCTTTCATCTTGTGTTGTGACAGCACCCTTTTCCAACCCAAAACCAATAAAAGGAGGCACACACAGCTGAAGTTGAATGTATGCAGCACTAAATGAAAGGATGTTTTCAACAGCAAAGACTTAAGGTTAGCCTTTTGTCGGTCTGCAGAATACGCAGGTATTTTTTTTTCTTCTTCTCAGAGATCAACATAATGTACCAGAGACCCGGGCTGTATTCTAATCTTTAGTATGCAGCTTGCTATCTCTCAGCCGCTGTTCTGGTGAGGGCTACTGAATTACTACTTTGTTCGGATGCGCAGCAGAGGGAATTGATCACTCCTGATTACAATCTACGTATCTCTTTCGAGTGGGCTGCAGAAAAACACTTTGAAGGCTTGAGTCTGGTGATCTAGGCACCCCAAAGATGCCTGCCAGACAGCTGTAAACTCCTCATTGAATTGACTGAGTTCCCAGCAGCAGAAGAGAAATAAAGTTTTTATATATTTGTTTTGGGATGAACTACCAGAACCAGCTGAGATGGAAGGGACTGGGCCCTACCTGCAGCAGTGCGGTTTGTATCTAAAACTGGGCGCTGCATTGTCACGAGTGATGACTGTGCTCTTCAGCCTGAAATAAATGCTGGATTATCCATTGGATCAAAATAAATGCATCTCAAGACCCACTGCAAGGCAGAACGCGGGCAAGGAACGCAGTGGTTATGCGCTGAGCTTTTTCTCCGGGGCAAGTGGCTGCTATGGCTGTCCCAGCAGTGAGCCTACAGATTTCCCCACTGAGTGCCAGGGTTTCTTCAAGTGAGAACTAAAACAGATAAAGAAGTCATGTCATGGGACCCTGGAAGGCAGCAGCGTAAAAGGCAGATTTGTGTTGCTAGCGGCAGCGTCCAGGGGGACCTCTGTAAAGTTAAAGCTCTGCACCAGCCAAAAAACTTGAGAGAACAAGACTGACAAAAAATAAACCTGTCCCATTTGAGCAGATGGAGAGATTGCACTTTGCTCTCATGACTCTGGACAAAATATTGAGCCCAGCAGGAGCAGCTTCCCTAAGGCAGCCACTAAAGTCTGGGCTGGTAGGGGCACACAGACACGCAGGTCCTCTCCTCCTTCCATGGCTCTGGCCTCCATCCCTGACAGTCTTTACCTGACCTCTTACCAGTCTCTGTGGTGCCCTGTTTCCAGCCCTGGTTTGATTTGTGCCTAAAGTGTTTGAAATCTTTCTCTAAGAAGGTAAAAATGAGTTAATTATCTAATATCATTGCATTGTTCCCAAACACTGTTTCCTAATCTAAACAATAGCATTTGCCAGGTGCTTTGCCTCCAGCTGTATCCACAGAAGTAGGCGGGACATTAAAATGCACCTATCAAGATACATGATCTTCATGTACTGTTGGTAATAAACTAATGTACTATTTTATGTGCTTGGGGGGGAAAAAACCACCAAATGTTGCAGAGATCTTTCTCTCCCATCCCCTGGGCCAGTTTAGGATTAAAATACACTCATTATGGGGCACGATAAGTTATGAATGACATTTTCCACATCTTGGTGTTTCTTGTGTTATTTCCAAGAAGTGTGCAAGACTCATGGTTGCTTGGGTGAATGCAAGTCCATGCATGTTCATAGAGGGACTCGGCTTCCTCCGAGAGGATGAGGGAGGCCAGGGGTAAAAGAAGAGAGGTCACAGCATGGAGCAGGAGAGATGGAACTGGCAATCTTTGCTGGACCACATTGCTCATCCTGCCTTCCTTGGAGTGAGTACTTTGTACTTTAGGAAGTTCAGGAGAAAGGATGCAGTTCAAACCAGCTGTTACCCAGAATTCCCAGGCCCAAAGATGGCCAATGGACGTTCGTGTCGATCCCAGCACCATGAGGTGTATCATCATGAGGGACTTCTTCTTACGGCTGCTGTCTCTAGCAAGAGGTGTACAAATGTGATGGTGGGAGCTGGATCTTTTCTTCCCAGGCCTGTTCAGGGGGACACCTCTGGCTGGGATTTGGACTCAGAGGGATCTCGGGAAGGAGTGGGATTTTCACAGTGGGAAACAAAAGTTGGTGGAGAATTCCCTGTCCACGGTTCAGAGCCTAGTAGCTGCTCCCAGCACTTCCCTTTGCTCTGGCAAGGACATGCTACAAAAGCTGAACGTGGTCCTTGGGCTGATAATGGCAGATGGAGTAACTTCTAAATCCTCCCAGGTGTGATAGCCCAGGAAATGGGATTTGGTGTCCAGAGACATGTGGGCCTTTGAACTAATTTAAATAGTAATTGTCCCAGACTGGGATTTCTGGATTTCATTCAAGACACCACGCTCGGTAATTGTACTGAATGCGTCCTCGTTCCTTGACCTTGTCGCACAGATGGTCTTGTTCTAAGCAGGTTTCTGCAGGCTACAACTAATTAAGCAATTAATTAGGAGCTTGCACTTACAGGGAAGCTATTGTAAAGCAATAACTTCAGTGACCTCATGGGACACAGCATTGTTCCAAAGACTGTGTCCGGATTGTCTGCTAAAGTTTCAGTGCATGCACCTGGTCTCAGGTTGAACCACGGCTGTGGCAGGCTGGCTCAGTTTAAGCTGGACTCACCCTGAACATCATCTGGGCCCTTCCCGATGTGTCTTCAGGGTGTCTTGCTTACCTTTGAAAGCTTTCCTTCCTTCTTGATGAAGGCCACCTTGTCCTGCCACATTCAGTGGCTATTCCTAAATTGTGGGGAAGACAAATTTCTTGTTTCTGAGAGCTTTCAGTATTCCCGTAATGATAATGACTATTTAAATCACATGGGCATTGGCTGTTATTCTTCCACATCTCACTTTGTTCTGTCAACACTTCTGCATTTTATCTCGTCAACCTTGTTTCCAGCTTTCAGATATTCTAGCTGTCTCACAGAAGTGATGCCTTCTGACTCCCTCCCCCATTTCTGATAACTTCTGTGTTGTATAATAGCAACAAACCCGTAATTCAGGCTGCGCATATTTTCCTGACAATCGGAAAACAGATCATTGTAGAGGTTTCCAGTGCACGTATGCACTCTGGCTGGTAAAAGAACGAGCAGCATTAGTTCCCCTTCATTTCTTTATTAACAGCAAGAAATCTCAGAGTATTTCAAGGCATTGGATTCAGCCTAGGGAATCGGTAACATTATTTGTCCTGTTTTGTGCTCATGAACCGCAAGTGAAGGTTTATTTTCTCTGTACCTTTCTTAAAATTATGTAGTAAAAATGTTGAAAACAGAGAAGAATGATGTGGCATCTAAGAAAAATTCAAGGTAAGCTCAAGGAGCAGCTTTTCATTGTAGCATGGGATGACTGCCTCAGTTCAGGGTTCCCGTATTCCGGTGTGAATGTAAGACCCAACTCAGCCCTTGTGCCATACACACTGTGGCTAAATGGGGCTTAACAGCATCTCCCCTTCACTGAGGGGACCGCGGCCTCAGGAGCAGAAAGGCCTTCATCTTGCAAAGGTTACGAGAGCATTCAGGATGCATCTCTCCACGGATGGTGCCATTCTCTGGGACCTCTTGCATCCATAACCGCTGGGTACCCAGGACACCCATGCTTGGACAGTTGACCACTACCAGTATTCAAGAAAAGGGAGCTGAGTAAAACCAGTGATGTTCATTATTACTGGAGGCTCCTGACCTCATCAAGCAGTTTTACTGATACACTGAGAGAGGGTGCGTTGCTCCTCTTGGTAGCATGAACAAGCTCTGGTAGGAATACTGCGATAACAGCACTCGCTTGCTCCTGGAAGTACCTGTACTCTCCTGAATTCACATGCCGATTTGACCTCTAATGCATTTAATAATGGCGCAGGTTTTGATTGCATTTCTTTTATCTGTGTTGGTACACAAGGCAGCAGTAAGTACATCTGAAGGCTACTTGTGCCTCTGCTAGATTGGGCACGGAGGCAGCTTGTGGTACCGCTTTGCCTCAGAAAGGGCTGAGACCAAGTCTTGCGTCCTCTTCATTTGCAGAGGGCATAAGGAGGGGCATCTACAGTATGACTTTGGAAGGGGACCGTGACTAGGACACTTCTGGCCATGGTACAGCCTTGCTCTCCCTGTGTTGCTAACCTTGCAGCCGCGCTCTGAACACTTTGGTGGTGCTCACTCTGCCTCTTGCATCAAACACTCCTTGGATGGGAAATTTCCCATTTACTGTGGCTCAGGATAAATGAACGATCCAATCTTCAAAACCCATTAGGGATTAATTACAAGCAGAAGTTATACTGTTTTAATTAAAGCACCACACTTCAGGCAGCCCATCCCTGTAATGCAGGCTTAGTATCAGCATCCTTTACACCAGGAAAGATCTTCCCAGATGTGAGAGAGTGCACAGAAGGGAGCAATCTGTCCTGCAGGAAGAACAAATATACCGACATGCTCTGCTACGGTTAGTTTGAAAGAAAAAACAGCGTCCTGCTGGGTGCAGTTGTACCACTGCCAGTCTGTAGGTTGAACTTAAACTTTCCTCTGCTGGAGTGATAGGTGAGAACCACACCATGCTGGAAGAACTGGGATGGGGACACTGGCATGTGGCTGTGCCAGAGGGGAAATAAATCTGCCTTTCAGGATGTGTTGCATACAGGAAGACTTTTTCTGGTCACCTGGCACATCAGAGAGGAGCTTTAGAAAAGAGGGAGGAAAGAGTCCATCAGTGGCATGGCGTTTAGCAGGGATTCAGGAAGGTTTCCGCACGGCAAGGGCCATTGAGGCATTTGAACAGGTCCTTCATGGGAGTGCAACAACCAAAAGTCCAAGCTAGTTCTTCAAAAAGCCAAGGGGGTGAGCAGTGGCAGGGAGGAGAAACATCCATCCATCTATCTCCTCTGTACAGGCCAGGCTCGCGATGGAGGCATCGGAGTCGTATCTGAGGTCTCTAGCTTGAAATGTTAAAGATGCCACGGTTTGGCATCAAGTCTATAAATACAGGATGACTTTAGGGAAAAAAAAGGGTTGAGCGGTGGTATTCTGAACTTCTCCCAGCAGTGCAGATCACACTTGCAGCTCCAGTTGGACCGGGGCCAGCCCATGCCTCACCAACCTGGAGTATTCACTGTAGGTGCTTGTGTCTATTAGCAAAGCAACGGGGATCATTCTTCCTAGCAATTGTGATGTTGAGGATCAAGGGTCAGATGTAGAAATTTGTAAACCCTGGCAAGTACGTGAGCTGCTTATCCTATGAGGTGTCCAGTGTGGGGACATTAGTTGTGACAGTCAGGAGGATCCATCCTTTCCCTGCTCCTGCGGGGACGTGGCTCTGTACCACTGCCTGGATCGCTGGGAACAACCACTTTTGTATTACGTGACTGTGTGATACATCAGGAGAGAACTGGTGGTGATTAGATACCCTGCCTGGTTATTTCTTTTGATGAACAGAGGTGGAAATGTTGTCTCGTTTAGGTCTTTCTCGGGTTCTCCAGGTTCGGGATCCCAGAGCTTCCATTCTAGGCTGACCAGACAGAGCAGGGAATTATACTAATTTCAGCACAGAGAATAACCTCAAGTTGATGCCACAAGCACAGGTAAATCTGAGGGTGAAACTTTGGTAGGCTGTATAATACCTTTTTTCCACACAAATTACCATTCATCCTATGGAAATAGTTTTTCGGTGATCTTCCTTGCTCAGAGGCATCAGGGAGCAGCAGATCAGGGCCATGCCACAAGGGCAGGGGGACAGGGAGCCAGGGGTGACAGTGAGGCAGGGCAGTAACCTCATCGTCATAGAATCACAGAATGGTTTGGGCTGGAAAGGACCTTAGAGATCATTGAGTTCCAACCCCCCTGCCATGGGACACCTCCCACCAGCCCAGGTTGCTCAAAGCCTCATCCAGCCGGGGAGCAGCCCCACAGCACCCAACTGTTGAGCCCATGGCTGCACTCAAAGCCCTGACAACAGGTACGTACACTGCTACCTTTGCGGAGACTGAAGAAATAATGTTTGGAGCATGAGGTCTTCTGGAGACACAAGGGCACTGGTTTGGAAAAACGTAGGGGGTACAGATAAGGTGAGCTGTAATGTCAGGACTTTTACAAGATGACACGAATCATAAGAACTGAAACCCACTTGGCCATGAATGGTGAAGAAGAGTTATTCAGCAGCAGGAGCAAATGGCCATCCACTCCTTTAAACAGGAGACCTGCATGCTATATTGCTATTTTGGTGTATCCTCTTGGTCACAGAGGGGGGATGAGATGATGCCTTGCAGAATTCCATGTCTATGGTCTGCCTTTTGCCTTCAGCCTGTGCTTTTGCAAACAAATTGTTCTTTTAGCTTGAGTGGGAGAATTTTTGGTGGAAAACCTGTGGGAGATGGGGTCAGGATGTGCAACGATTAATGGGCAAGGGGCAGTGCTGGAAGGGTGTGAAGGGCATTGGTGTGAGTGGTGCAAAGCAGCAAGGACAAAGGGAGACTTCTCTAAGGAGAAAAAGGGTAATCTGGCCATGTGCGGGGAAAGGATTTCTGTCCATTTTTGTTAGGAAGATCTGGCAATGGAGGAAAGACAAGAAGCCCAGGTAAGAGGTAATGTTTAGGTATGACATCTCTGGGGTTGCATATCAGAACCATGGATTCTGTTTTGGGAGGCAAGCAGAGAAGAAAAATGAAAGCAGCAATCTTGATATGAGCTGGGAAGTCCTTTCCTCATTGCCAGCATTTTAATCGCTATAAAAGGGGCAAGTCAACTAATGCAACCTGTGCTTGCATTGGGTGGCTTCATCTCCTCTCTCTTCACGTAAAATGTCAAGGGTCCCTGAGCTGTCAGAGGTGAAGGGGTGGTCTTTGAAGAGGAGCTGAACTGTACTCCAGTATCCCTCTACCGTCACAGCAAGCATTTACAGATGACACTGCAGCTCATAGCTGATGGCCATTGTCTGCTGCTGTGTTATGCATGTGATGGAGCCCTTGAACCGGCTCAGGCACCTTAGTGGGTGAACACCACTTCATGTGAAATTATGCATCACTGAGAGTTTCGCTGTGCCGTAAAGTCCACTGAGGAAAATCCTGACTTCCCACCTTGAAGTGAAATAAGCTGGAGAGAGCAGTACCCTGAAAGGCATAAACAGCCCTGCCAAGAGGATCTCGCCGGGGCATTTCAGCCAGCCCAGCAGGACAGGATGTTCAACCAAGCAGCCAGAACAGAACGTGCTGGTGAAGGCGCCAGCTGAGTATTTCAGCTGCTGTTCAGATGTACGTATGGCCGAGACATTGATGATTTGTTTGTGATGCCTGAAATTCTATTACTTCCTCAAAGACCAAATTGTTCTGCTTTGTGTATACAAGCGAAAGCCTCTTGCTGTTCTCTGGTGAATTGATTTAGGAGAGAGGGGAAACATATTTTGGAAAAAAGCAAGTTAAAGATTTTTTGTTAATGATAAGTGGCTGAGCATAATTCAGTTTATTGCTAATTCCAAAGAAAGGAAACAGAACCATGATGTCATGTCTTTTTAACTCCATTCAAATGCTTCATCTCCTCTTTTTCTGACCGAAATGACTCATAAAATCGTAGACATTAGGCATGGCGAAGACCTCTAAGTTCATCTTTCCCATCTGTCTGCCACCACCAGGTTGTTATTTAGAATGGCAAACAAGAAAACCACGTTAGAGACAGACACAATGTTCTCTTAAAGAATGGGAGCACTAAGATATTCTTCAGTCCTTTGTGTACATCACCTTGGGTCTGAGACCGGGGACCATGAAGTCAGTGCCACGTGGCGTCAAATGAGGCTGGAACAGATCTTGCCTCTTGGGTCCAAGTGAGTGTTTCCACAGGGAAAGAAAGAGCTTGTTCCCACCCCTACCCTTTCCTCCCCTGGCATCTTCTTGCTTACATCACTTCCCACGACTACCTTGTCATGTGTCACTTTTGGTGACTTCCTTTGAGGTTTAGTGGTTTAATTTCCAGAGCTGCTGGTTTTCACAAACCAGTGGTTGAACTCACTGGGTACAGTAAAGCCCCAGAGCATCCCTGATGGGGGGCATCTGTGGCTGGGAAAGCCAAAAAATACAGCTGCTGGAAAGAAAGCTGATCTGCTGGAAACCCGGAGCTGGGAGAGGCAGACCTTAAGACAACAGCTGGAGGAGGAGGAAGGGTCAGTTATCGCACGTTTGTGTACAAGCCCGGACCCCGATGTCCCCGAGATGAGACTGAGGGATGTGTGTCAAATCCCTGCACATCACTGCCTTTCTGTGGGGCAGGGAGCATCCTTCAGGGCTGTGGGGCTGAGGCACACCAGCTCACATCTGGGGCTCTTAGGGGTGCATGGCATCAGCATCTCTCAAGAGCTGAAATCACGCACAGGTCATACTCTCCTTACTCATTCGTTTTTGCTGTTCTGACACCTCTGCTGTTGCTGCCGGCTGCAAGCCTCGGTCCTCTGGCTGCTGTCCTGAGAGCATTTTTGCAGGAGCTGGCAGTGCAGCTTTGCATAAGCAGATGCCAGCATGTCCATTTGGACAGTTACCTTTTCAAATCCACCTGTGCCCACTGGAATGGTTATCCACAGGACAACCTGTGAAGACCTAATACGTCTCTGATGATGCACATCTATTCTGCTCTCAGGATGCCTGGCGAGTTCACTCCTCAGCCCCCAGGATCACTTTTGCCGTGGCCTCAGCAGCACGTGGGCATGGGCTGAACCTTCCCTCTGGAGCAGGAGGGACTGGGACAGCCGCGCTCCTGTTGAGCCTCCCCCGCGAGGATGCCCTGACTCCTCTGACGAGCTGTCCATGGCAGGGATCTCTGTCAGAGCTCACGGGCTCTGAGCCCCTGCAGAGAAGGTTCATTAACGTGCAGCCTGCTTGTCCGTGGAAAATGATATCTGTATACCTAACAGCGAAGGATAACCAAATCAACACCCCGTCAGACACCACTAACGTGGCCCTCAGGAGGCAAATACCCTCTTTTCAAATCATGAAATTATGTGCCACTGATCATTTCAGCACCCAGGGCTCCTGAGTGATTCACAAGCCAGTTTTCCTCTAGTGAAATATCTCCAAAGAGCATCTTCCACAGCAAGTGAGTCTGCTTCCTCAGAGGCAAGTATGAAGCAGAGTTGTCTGCGGGCAGTTTCCCTAGGCACAAAGATCCCAAAAAAAACATCAAGAAAATGCCCCTTGTGTCCTGGATGGCGAGTGTTCCCGTGTAATGGGATGTGTATCTCTGTTTTGCCTCCTGCATGCCTCCTTTCAATCCCCAGGTAGAAAAATGGACAAGAAATCCACCAAAGGACAGTTTAAGGTCCCTCCAAAACTCCAGACTTGGTGACGATGACGTTCCACCTTCCCCAGTGGGGAAGCCAGTGGCACGGTGACAAACTCCACCGGCAAAACAAAGGCAAGTCCTCCGGCATCATTAAACCCTTTGTGTCATAGCTTCATCCTCCCTCCAGTCAAGGGTAACGCTTGTCTTGGCACTTCCTTTGTTCGTCTTCTAGGATTTCTTGAGTGGATCTCATGCGATGGGGACTGGCTTTCACGCCAGCGTTTCTGCGGCAGAATGAGCGGCGGGTCCCTTAGCCAGCAGTGGCGGTCCGGGCCACTGGGCTTGGGGGTGCAACCCAAGCCCGAGAGAAGTCTTTTCTGTTATGTCTACTAATGAAAACATGGCAGCGAAGGCAGTAACAGGTCCCCCTTGGCTGTGACAGTGCTGATGATGCTGATGCTGGATCTCCACAAGGGAACGTTACATGGCTTTATATTTGTGATTTGCATAGATTGCACTGTAGAGGTTTACAGTCTGCTATATGCATTTGCTGCTCTGCTGGGAGCTGTAAAGAAGAAAATCGTGTAATAAAGAGCCTTCTAGTCCTGACATAAAATTCAGCATAATACATATTATTATCTCTGCCTACGCCAGCCCTTCCTTCTTGCTGTTGCCTGCATTTTTGGCATGTGGCAGTGTTAGCAGCTCCTGAATGCCTGCTAAGTAAGGCTCCTCACCGCTGTAGATCAGAGCAGAGAGGTCTGGAGAAGAGGGGAACAGGGAAGAATGCAGGAACAGTCTCCGAGTGTGCGAAAGGCAGGTGCAAACAAGGAGGGCATCAACTCCACATCGACTCCAGGATGGCTAAAAAACCTCAGTTCTAGGTTGCAGTAAGGTGGGTCTGGGTTTGGCTTTAGAAAGGGCTTTCTAGAGGTAAAGAGGGGGACGTGCAGTGTCACTTTACCTGGGCAGAGGGTGGAGAGCAGTTTAGATGAACAGTCAAGAATGGCTTTGCAGCCTTTATAGGAAGAGCTTAAGATTTCTGCAAGCTTAGAATTGGTTTTGCTAAAAACCCACTCTGATGCCAGTTTGATATACACTGGAACTGATTTATTAACAATCCTCTGCTCTGTGCTCTGTAACTAATTTCAGTGGGGGAGAAAAAAGAAAAAAAGCATTACAATGACATTTAAGGTGCCTTCCCATCCAAACTGTTCTATGATTCTATGATAAATTTCACACAGCAGCAATCTCTCTCAGTCTTGAATTAGTTTTCTGGCTACTTGGTAACGGGTGTGTTTGCAGCCTTTTCTGAACCAGCCTATTTACAAATCCTGGAGGATGCTACTACTCCTGTCAAGATCGCCGCTCAACTTTATTAGGAAGCATAATGCCAGCATTCTTTCAAGCCACAGAGGCAGGTGGATGGGACTGAAAAGTAGCTTGTTTCTTCAAGGACCAGGGTAGAGTTTGCAGTAAAAACCTGGTGCCTGCCTCCTCCCACCACTGGAGCAAAAAAAACACTTTTCCATCCTGAGAGGCCTTTCCAGGCTGCAAAGATTTGCCTTAGGATGAAATTCCAATTCTGAACTTCCAATGCTTTTCATGAAGAGATGGGAAAGAGGTGGGTCTGATGGTTAAAAATCAATTTGCAGATCTGCAGACCCTGCCTTACCAGGTGACAAGTTCTCCATTTGCCATTAAAAAAGTGCATTTAAGAGTCTATGGTTTAGTTTGCAACTTAAGTTTTATACTGTGCTTCTCAGTAATGGGATAGATCAGGCTGGGCTGGTTCCTTCTGAATTATTCTTGCCATCTGTGAGCTGCTCTTTGTGCCATCTACACAGTGAGACTTTGATTCCTTCGCTTCTGAGTATAGATTGCACACTACAGTGTGTCTGACTTCTTCCTGCAGGTTTTGTGTCCTTTGACAGGTGAAGGCAATCTCAACAAATTGACAAGAGAGCTCTGTCACATTTGCAACTTGCTGGGATTTGCTTGGTCTGATGTCATACGGGAACGGTATAGAATGTACTGTTTTGGTGACTTTCCTAGATGGTGAGCTAACTGCTTTTGCAGCATTGCTGAGTTCAAGAGTGTGTATTTTTGGAGTAACATTTACTTCTTTGGTGCTTTATCATATTAAGCCCCTACGCTCTGAAGATACAAGGTGGTTTCCTCCAGCAGGAGGAACACTGTCACGTGGTTTCCTAATATCCAGTAAACCCATCCTGAATGACTAAGAGTAGTTATCAATTCATACCAGCAGGCTGTGTTGATATATTTACATCCACCAAAAAGTGTTTGACAGCTCGTCCCAAAGCTGAGTTTTTTTCCTTTTTTTTTTTCCCTAGCTCCTTGCAAAAAAACAGTTCCACAGCACGAAAAACCACTTTAGTGAGAATGCAGTAGGCAAAGCAAAACAAAAGAAAACCCAACTTTGCAGCTAAAAGGCTGCATGTCCCCATACAGTGATTGATCTTCATGTTCTTGAGTGCTGACAGGACTCCCTACCTGGGTAGTTCCTGGCCATGGTGCATGGTGGTGGAGAGGCAGTCCCAGTGGGGACACTGGTCCTTAGGTGGGAGGGAGACATTCGGCCGGCAGACTGACGCTGCCTGGGAGCAGCACCATAGCAGAGTATTGGAACTGAAGTATTTTCCTTTTCTCAGTACCTTTTTTTTTTTTTTTTTTGCACATCTCTAGGAAAGTCTTCACAGAGAGCAGTCATGTTCTGTCAAATTCCATGTACAGGCAAACAAACATCAAACACATGGAGATAAAATTCCCAGCCAGGCGCTGCTGTTTGCTTCTGCAAATGCAGGCTTCTGCCTTGCGAGTAGTCTGCCGGTGAAGAAAGGGCGATGACGAATTCCCCCTCAGGGGGTCTGTTTTTCTGGGCTGTTGGGGATGTGTATCTATGCCAGCTGACAGCTATTTCCTCTGTTGCAACTTACCCGCTTACAGCAGGAGCATTTCTGCTGTGCGCTCCACTCGCAGTCACAGCTATTTTCATCACCCTCTTCTGCAAATTCTGCATTCTGCACGTCCCCCTTCTGACACGCACGTCTAGATCATGCAAGCAAACAGCTGCTCTTTGCAGCATCCCTATCTGGAACACTGCTTCAAATTACAGAAGGCAGATGTATTTATTAATATTTAAGATCTGTTGGTGACTATATTAGCCAGGGTGATGTTCTGCTGAGATCTTCATTGCAAAAATAAATGAACAAAGGAACAAAATGAACAAAAGGATCTGAGATCTCTAAATCACTCCTGTTCTGTAGCAACCTTCCTTGAAGGCTAGAGGACTGTTTAGGGCAAATAGCATGATGTCTTTGCCCTGCCCTTTTACACTTCCCAGGGCATCCGTTGTTTCCCACTGCTGGAGACCAAGTACAGGGGCACCTTGCCTCACTTTGTATGTCTGTTCTTTCATGCTATGCAAGCTCTTGGTTTTCCCTGGTTCAGACTTGTTGAGGGACAGCAGTACTGCTGATGGCATAAGCAGTGATCTCCAGCTTTTCTGTACCTCAAAGAGCAGTCTCTCCTCCAAGCCTGGCAGCGTTAGAGATGACATTTCCAAGGATTCAGATGAACACATATGGAATGAGAGCACTACCTTCAATCCTCACGTGGGTTCTTGGGTACCAAAGAAGCAGCTTGAGTATCGTTAGGGCTTTGTTTCATAAGATGGAACCACAGAATCAAACCTGCCTGGAGGTGTCTTCTCCTTGGGCCCCCTCAGGTCTGCCCCACTGGGGAAGAGCCTGTGGAAGAAGGACCAAGGTTTGTCCTGGCTGGTGCACCTACAAAGTCTGCCTACCTCTTCTGCCCCTCTCTGCCCCAAACTTCTTGTAAGTTTTCTGTTATTCCACGAAGACTCATCTATTGCTTTCCTTTAGCAGGGACCATGATAGGGACCTCCCTTGTATGTGGCTGACAATGTTGTTTAAGCTTATAGGGGATCCTAGGTTTTTTTTGAGCCTCACTTTTCCCGATCTCCTTGAAGACTTGACACACACTGGCCCTCTGCCTCCCTTGCAGTCCTGCAGAAGCTTGTCCTGGCCTCCATGTGCATGGAAGGAGCTTGGGAAGCCCACCACGAGCCTCTGCAGCAAGCAGAGGTAGATTGCGCACCAAAGACGCAGACAAACTCTAGTGCGGTGCAGGCTGGTGCTTTACCACATTTGCATCTTCTCCCAGCAGCAGCTGTGCCTCATCACCAAGCATCCTTGCTCCAAGGAGCTGCCAGTTCCGCCAGTTCATGCTCAAGCACCAACCAGAGCAAGAGCAGGCCACCCCAGCTCAAGTCTAGGGCTACGGCACCCAAGGCTGTTCTTGGTTCTGCTGTGTGACCTGAGATTTTGCTTTCCCCTCCCTCTGGGCACTGCCCATAATGTTACTGATGCAAAGGATGGATCCTGTTGTTTGAGGCAAGACCCTTGGCAAGGTGTGTCAGTGTCCTTGCAGTTGTCCAAGGGAAGGTGGAGGGAAGAGCTGGTGCAGGCACCGAGAGGTGTGTCAGATCCTGCTGCTGCCGTGTGGCTTCCCAGCAGAAGTGTGTTGCTAAGTTCCCCAAACATCCTTGGGAGTGTGTCATTCTCTGTGTGGGTGGGTGTAAAAACCTGTTTCAGAAAGTTTCAAAGGAAGCTCAACAACAGTGGGAAGAGCTGCAGCTCCATGGCCCCCATTTGCAAACCATGAACACCACCCCCCCCTACTCACAAATCAGCTGGCAATGGCAGGAAAGCTGTAACTGCTTCCCTAAAAACAAGAATGATCCTCACTCAAAACTTGATCGAAGGGTTTTGAACTCTTTTCAAGGCTGGCGTCTGTTTTGCAGTGATTTTATTTTCATCAGATATTTTTATATATATATATGTATGTATGTATGTATCTAAATGCGCATAGGTTTGTGTGCACCCAGGATGTCCCCTTGCAATCCATTAAAACAAGGGTTGGATATGTCCCATGGCCCCGTCTCGAGAGTTGAGCAGAGGAAGAGCTGAAGGGAGTTATCCACACTTCAGACTGTGAAGTGGTGGCTGAACCTGGCATGTGAGCCATGACCTGGGTATCCCAGATCACTCTGCCCATGAGACCCGTGATGACCAAGCTGTGGAGTCTGGCATGGCACTTTCCCAGAAATTCTGAGGGTGGGTGGTGATCCATGATCCGGGTGAAGTGGGAACCAGTGGATTAGACCACACTGACTACAACCTTGCTGATAAATGGAATGTGCCAAGGGCTATTCTCTGGCACTGAAGTCCCGGGGCAGGAATGGTCTTGGCCCATTTTGGTCTTACCTTCCATCAGGGTGACTGCATCAAAGATGAGCATTGGGAGTGGTCCTGCTCTACTCTAACTCTTTCACCACACAGGGGCATTGTCAGGGACACTGACACTGGTGCAACCAAAACAACACCCAAGGACTTTTCTAACTATCTACAAGTGTGAACAGCCAAGTTCCCGTGCCAGAACATTAACAAGGACTTTCTAATGCTGTTACAGGTGCAGTCCATTGGGTTCCTGGCTGCTGTTGCCCTTGTTTGATGGTCCCTGAGTCTCTTGCTGGTCAGTGGGTAGTTCTTGGAGCAGTTCATCATCCTCAGCTCGTCTGTGTGCTCTCACCCAGTTGCACATATGACTCTGCTTTTCTTTCCTCTGCCTTCAGATGCATCAATGAAGGAGGAACAAGGAAAGGGAAGGATAACGCCCCTGCCACTGGTGCTGGTGATACAGACTCAGTGCTGGCATTCCCCTGGGTTTGAGAAGGTTGCTATAGGGCGGGGTAGAAGTCAGAGTTGACCAAGTGCTCCGTACTGTTCTGGATCAAAGCACCCTTGCCAGTCCACTGTGTGATGTGAAGACACTCCCATTCTGTTGAATTTGCCAGTGGGGGATTTTTGGATGTAACGTACTAAAGACAATAAATTTCAAATTCCAGAGAAGTTAAGGGGCATCAAAGAGAGCTGCTTGCTTTCTCCTGCTATTTGCTCTGGGCTCTTGATTTGCAGCAGGGCTTTTTATTTTTTTTCCGTCTCTTGCAATTACAGAGTACTTCCCCAATGCTACGGTTCGTGAACTGATTTCTCTCTCTCTCTTTCATTTTATCTCTCCTTCGCTAAAATCTTGACTGGCATAAGCAATTAGCCACCTCTGTCCTGTCTGCATTTGACACCGTTCAATTCCCAGATAAGCAGCTCCATGTAAAATGAAAATGTCAGTGCTATCTTAACCATCTGCATGTGAAGGGGAAGTACCACTGATCTCCTGAACGACTAGTATAGATGCAGGCTTGGTCTTCAGAGAACATCCTTGACTTCTCTTGCTTAGCGGCTCTTCTCCCAGAACCTTGGCTCCAGTCTCTGTTTGTCCCAGAAGAGTGGAGTAAACAGCACGAGACAACCAACAAGTCAGTGGAATGTCTGTCGGCAAGATTTCCAACCTCTCCTTTCCACTCTTTAGGAGCGATATCCAGGTTTGGCACATGGAGACAGAGCCAGATCCACCCAAGGACTGGCAATGAGGAGATCCATCCGACAGATTTTCCACATTGTCATGAACAGGCTGCTCTTCAGTCACCCACCTCTCTACTTTAGAGCTAGACAGGTGTTCCTGTGCAGCAGAAAAAAAAGCTTCACATGGCTGTAAGGCAACGGTTTTTTTAACATCTTTGGGTTCACGCCCATGACACAACGCAGTAACTGCCACCCATCCACCACATTGCCTCCTCCATCTGATTTCAGAATTAGAACTTCAGGTAATAGAAGAAGACTCTGCTTTCTCTCGTCAGGATATGAGCCTAGATTTCTAGCCTCTACATCCCTGGATTTCCTTGGAGGACTATCACATGGTTTTGGTGTGCAGACATATGTCCGGGACGGTCAGGCTGGCTCCATGAGGGTCGGCTCTGTTGCCAAAGCCCTGCTCTCAGAAGCTGATGAAAAGCCTGATTTGCTGAGAGAGGAGGAGGGCATGCATCTTCCAAAAATGCCATTTGCTTTATATTCCTCAGCAATCTTGTGGCACCTGGCATGCAACAGAAATGTTATTACTGGGGTAATTTAGCATTATTTTTAACAGCGTCAACACTGAAAGCTGGGAGATTGTGTATCCTTGTACCTTGGGGAACTCTTCCAAGAGCTTTCTTGCTTGCTCACCTGTGCTCCTGTAGCACGTAAAGAAAAGTACCTATTGTGTTCTGGCTCTTTACAAGCTGGAAGAGAGCTTGCCTGGAATTAGTAACACAATTACAATAAGTAAAAATTTTAGCAGCAGTTTGCAACCTAAATAACTATACCCTTTTGAAGAGGAAACCAATATGTGTTATTAACCAGCTGTATTATTAAAGCTATTGCCCGGTATTTACAGTGACACTGGTTTTACACTGTTGATTTATCTGTCACTCATCCCCTCATTTCAAGACAGGCGTTGCCTTTAGAGGGATCTAAACTGTTCCTTCTTTCCACAGATACATTATTCATTTTAGTGTATTGCCAGTGGGTATAAAAACTGAGACCCTTAATTAAGATACAGAGATAGGAGTGTTGCTAACATCACTCTTATGTGTAGCTGGCCTGAATTCAATCTCTATGAGATACAGTTATTCTACCACCTGAAGCCCAGCAATGGTTAAAAATGCCTTCTACCCTTGAAAGCCACAACTATACAAATACACATATTTTATAAAAATTGGAAAAAAAAATTGAAATTCTATTCACTCCCCATAATTTGAATCATGAGCTCTCTTCTCTTCTTAAAAAATGCTGCTTTTAAAACTGGGGTTTCTACTCTGTGGTCAGTCTGTATGTCAAAACTTCCAGCTAACCACAGAATGGTGGTAACATCCAGTTAATAAAACACATTAATGGGTCCTGATTCTGCAAATATGTGGCTTAGCTGCTGGCTGGGGTTAAACCACAGCACATATTTAAATATTTCCAGGTACTAGTGGCCATATTTTGGCTGTTCACTATGTTTCAATAAACAATTTTGCAGCTGCTTTTTCCAAGTTCATCCCATCCTCCAACACATGGAAAATGATGTTTTGCTACTCAGCTTTAGGATGTCAGCGCTGAGAGGATGGCTTCTTTTCTTACAGGCGAAGTTTTCCCTGTTTGAGCACATAGACGTCCACTGATGCAGAATGTGAATATAGGTGTTTTATCTGAGGTCGAGACTGGCACGTTTCAGTGCACATTGCCTGAAAATGAGCATCTATAATAATCTCACAAAACCTGGTTCGCCTTTCATCTGCCATTGGGCTGTGTTGGATGTGCTAGTGGTCCTCTGCATTTGCATCCCAAAGAAAAGAAGATCTAGGTAACCCCAGGGGCTCCTTCCAAACGTGAAATGGCTCCTACCCTTGGAGGTTCAGGCATAAAGTCCTTCCTGGCTTTCCTGAGCAAAATTAAACAGCTCTTTCCTGAGCTGTTGATAGGGAGGGCTCCAAGGAGGGAGAATCTCTCTGCTCAGCGGAGGACCCAGTGCAAGAGGTGCAAGGATGCCAGTGGGGGAGACCCTGGGCCATGAAGGTCACTACTGCCACCTGCCTCTTTTGGGTTTGCACACATCCTTGTTTGCCTGGATTTCACTAATTGCAGCAGTGCCCATGCACAATTTTCTATAGTTATTATTACATTCCCTTTTAAATGTAGATTTGTTTTCTAAGCACTAACAGGACTTTGTGGCACATAGTCTCTTGAGATGCATTTCAGCTTTTATGCTTTGCTGTAGGTATCACTCCACCTTGCTTCCCATCCTTGGCAATACCACATGCATATCCCGCTTCATCTGCCCGTACCTTACAGAGTAGGGTACCCTACTGAGCTGGGGCTCAGGAAGAGACTTCCAGCCCAGTGGAAGTGTTCATGCAAATGTGTCAGTTTCCTCCTCCCTAGCCCTCCATATTCTCCCAAATATCTGTGTTATTTTCACAAGGCATTGAAAACTTCAGAATTTTTGTTCAGAAATTGGAAACACAACATTTAATCACCATAAAATGTCAATGGAAATAAAGAAAGAAGTTGGGCATGAGAAATGCTATCCCTAGGTGAATATGCTTATGACATGAAGAGATTGGAATACTGTTGGAGTAACCTTTCCAGCAAGGTTCAGTTATGGATGAGCTTCACATTGCTACTATGAAAGGAAAGTACTTCTTCAGCAGAAAGGGGAAAATGGAGCGCTGCTCTTGTCTGTAATTGAATTAGTCCGTCTGCCTTTGCCGTTGTTTAAGTGTTAGAAAGGAGCAGCTGAAGAAGGAAGGAATTAGCATTAGAGCTGAAGGCCAAAGGCGTTCTCATCACTATATAATCCTAGACTAAGTCACACATGGACAGCTTCAAGAGGATTATCATTTCCTATGTACGCTCAGCCAGCTCCTCTCTGCTGCCCCAGACAGATTAAACTGCGATTTTCTAGACTGAAGCTGGGAGATATCAAAAGAGCTGGCCCCCAAGTGGGCAAAAACCTACAAAGGAATTCAGATCTAAAGGGCTTCTCGAGGGAATCAGATTTAAAGGGCTTCTCTAAGGAACCTCTTCAAAGCTGCTCAGACCACTGGGAAGTGTCCCATCCATTTAACATAGCTTCAGATCAGACCCCAGAAAAGCCAGAACTGAACAGGCCACCTTGGGGAAAGGCCCTGAGCTCAGGACCCCGCTTGGAGCCAGTCGGTAGACCTCACAAGCCCTGCTGCTGGCAAGCATCAAAGAGCAACCATCCCTCAAAGGCTGTGAAACCAGTGATGTAAATGCACACCCCTCCCTCCGACTTGTGTGCAGGGCCACAGTGTCAGAGCAGGGTCACTGAACAGCAGGGAGACAACGCAAGGATGCATGGAAATCATCTTGTTCCACTCAGATAAGCACAGCTCCCTTGCTTTACCCTCCCAATGTCATTTCTGCAAAATTGAAACCTTTAGGGACCCCAGGTGAATAAGGATATTCACCTAGGGATAGCATTTCTCATGCCCAGCTTCTTTGTTTATTTCCATTGACATTTTACTGTGATTTACTGTTGTGTTTGTGATTTCCAATAAAAATTCCGAAGTTTTCAATGACTTGTGAAAAAAAATAAGAGAGAAGGAGAAACAAAGCAAAGAAGTCTCTGGGAAGATACACCCTTCCACTAGCACTCCAGTGTTTCAGAAAGTCAGTGTTTTCCTCTGGAAATAATTTAAGGCTTTCCAAAAGCACTGGAAAACTGACAGCAGAGAGTAAGGTAGCCTCAAATTGCTATAGACGTCCCTTTCGTTACTTTCCTTACTGTGGGCAAGGGCCAGAACCTTAGTTCTCTCTCCCATGAAGTTAAAGAGAAAGCAAGATGATTTTTAAAGAGCACTGAAGTGACTCAGCGTAATTGCTCCAACAGCAGCGATGGCAACTGCAACACGCTCAAGATTGCTGTCATGACCTGGTGCTTTGCTCTGAGCCACATACTTGCAAATAACAAAACCACTCTTTCTCCATAGCGAAGGGCTCATTTGAAAGGGGACTCATTCCAGCCTGGTGACACAGCTGCGTCTATTTTCAGTGTTGATGTTTTTCTTTCTGTGGAGCCGTGTCACTGCCTTCGTCTCAGCTGGTTCATGGTTCACACACTGTCCAGCCCAAAAGTGGTGATGGCCAGAGAAGTGCCTGCCTAGATGTTCCAGAAAGCAGCTCCCCTGTTTTGGTACATAGGTAGGGTTAAAGGCACGCTGCTCATCACCTACCACCCCATGAAGAGCTCAGCAATATACCTTTGCTGCCGGGCTCATCCACAAAACCATGCACGTGTTCCCTCCTTCCCTGTGAAGATCCTGCACACCCAACGTCTCATCCAGTTTCTCATCCAGCAGAAGACATTGTTGTATGAACATTGATTACTCATGCCCATCGCTACATCCCTGGCCTTGCCTGGGGCTGAGTCTCCTCTCTGCATTCCCGGAAGCCTGGAGACCACCTCCTCCCATCCTTTGTCCTCCACTAGGGTTCCTCCAGGAGTGTCTTTCCCACCAGGGAAACATATTGCCCCCCTGAGCCTTCTCAGCAGAAGAAGCAACAGAAATGTTGTTAGGAGCCTCCCATGGAAGCTCCAGCAGCCAGCCCGAGTTAAAAGCACCACAGAACTTGAGCGAGGAGTTTTGGTGGGTCTGAGTCAGGACACAGGGCTGGGTCTGAGACCAAGTTCCCTTCCTTACAAAGATGTGCCTCCAAGCCCGACGCTGTGCTCCTTTACCCAGCTTCTCCTGCACTGTGCAGGGAAACCCCATTTGCAGGCACGTGTTTCCCTCCCCAGGGGTGAGCAGGGCAGCCCCTGCTTGACTGTGATTGTTCATTTCCCATCAAATGAACTGGTGGCCCCACGTCATCCTTGTGTACCTGGGCCAAGTATGGGGACGTGAAAGTCACCTGCTGGCAGTAGGGATGTGACCTCACCGGTATCTCAGTGGTGGGCTGAGGACAAGCAGTGTTAGGCACTGGAGAGACAGCTATGCAGAATATTTTTTTTCTGCAGGTTTCTGTGACCAGTCTCTGCAACATCCCCTTTCCCCGTGCCCAGAGCTCTTTGCCGTGTTACCCAACGCTGAACGGCAGAAGGGAAATTTCAGTCTGTGGTCCTGACCAAGAGGGGAGGCAGCACAGTGGAGGGGTAGGGGCCACATCCAGCCCATTCTGCAGTCCAGCACAGACCAAGGCATCCCAAGTGGTGTGGACACCACTAGCAGTCTTGTCCTGCTGCTGCCAAAATCAGACAGTTGTGGCTGTTGCACACCACCATCCAGAGATGTCCGGAGGCCTTCTGGCTTCAAAACCTCCTGTTTCCTGGTACTCTGGTCCTTCCCCACCATCCCAGATGTCTCTGGATGCTTGACATCCCTCTTTCTGCCCAGTACCTGTGGGACACACTTGCTCACATCCCCTGAAAAGATTCCTTCAAGCGGATACTTCTCTCAACTGCTGTTCACCCTCCGGCATGCAGACACCACAGAGCACATCCTCAATCTGTCTCAGCTGGAGGTTTGAAATGCAACAGAGACATTTGCTGAGGGAATCGGGGACAAAGTCATGCGGCACTCACTCCCATCAGGAGTGCTGGAGCTGTGCCCTGGGAGAGATTTCCCTCCTCTGAAGGTTTCCCATGCGGTGCTGCTGTTTGCACGAGGAGCCATGAGGCAACTCCACTGAGCAGGAGTAGCTCTACCTATAGTTACACCAGAAATAAATATTTCCTCCATCAGCAGACAGCTTTTCTGTAGTGGGAGATACAGAATCATAGAATCATTAAGGTTGGAAAAGACCTCAAGGATCAAGTCCAACCGTCAAACCAACACTACCCAACCCATGATGTATCTTACCCGATACTCAGAGTGTTTTTGCGGTTAGCATCCTTGCTACTGTGAGAACCTCCTCTCTGAACTGAAAGGGAACAAAGGCTTGGGGGGCATCCTGTAGTAAGGGTTAGAGCCTGGCCTTATGCTGTTTTCTAGTGGAGGAGAAAAGCATCAACAATTAATGCAGTGTCACTAGGATGCTCTTGATAATGTCAGTAACTTTTTTACAGCACAGTCCAGGACAAGGATCCCTGTTGTGCAAGGATCCCTGTTGTGCTAGGTGCTCCACAAATCAAAGCTAGCACCTTGGAAATGATAAGAAAAATGCATGAGCCTGTCCCCAGTGGCTTACAGCTTAGAAAAAGTGAGAGAGAGACAGAGAGGGAGCAGAAGGAGACAGTGGGGGAACACTGGTCACCACGGCGGATGGTTGCTTTAGACCTGTGGCCTCAGAGGTGCGATGAAGTAATTTAACACTAAGCAAACAATGAAAACAGTGGTTCATGAATATTTTAGTGGAATATTTTCAGAAAGGATGTATTTCAATCATGAAGCATGTATTAGCCCAGTGGGGCAGAGAAATGAAAGAGAGAGAGAAAAAGGGGGGGGGAGGAGAGGAGAGCAAGCAAACTCTGAAATAATTAATTATCAAATCCCTCCCCGTGTGAATGACTATGATGGACAAACGCAGCAGAGATATCAGACCAGGATAGGCTTTGTGCCTCCTTTTGTAGCTCCACTGTTACAGCGTGGAAGATGTTGAAGCATCCACGCGGCTTATATCTGCATCCAGGCTTCCGCCCTGCTCACTTGCCACCCCCTCCAGATGTGGCCCATCCTCTCTCCTGTCCTGTTGTGTAAAACTGCTGCTGCGTGAATGAGGTGGGTCTGTTGCTCCTCGTCTATCCTCACCACACTGTTGATATCTCTCTGAGCAAGTTCTGAAGACTTTGGTCCCCAGGGACAGACCAGATTGTTTTCACTTCTCAGCTCTTACTCAGGGACCTAGGGAAGTTTTAACAACCGGCCTGCATCCTACCTCTGTCCCCAGCTGTCTGAGCTCTTGGGAAAACCCTGCCGTGAGTAAATTCAAGATATGTGTCCCATGAGCTGTCAGGTCCCAAGGCACGCTGTCAGCAGCTCAGCTGATGGATGGCAGCTCGTGCTGCAGTAGCGTGGCATGCTGATCCCTACCACGAGAACTAGCATCCTGTATTTAACCAGCATGAAGGGTTTTCTGATGGGTTTTGCAGGAAAAGCAAAGGCAGGCGTGTAGCGTTCCTCCACCTGCCTGTGTGCGATGGAGGGGTCCTGGACACGAGATGGCCAAACTAAGGGGACTTACATGTGAAAGGGATTACTCTGTAGCGGCTGTCATCCTGCCAGGTGCCCAGGGTAGCACACTCTGTTCCCAGTACCTGAAAGGGAATGGACTGGGGACCAAGAAACAAAGTCCTTTCAAATGAAAGGGAGCCTGAGCTGAACTTCTGGGGTTTGCATTTCACAGAATGAGTCTTCTGTTCAACCAGGGTGCCCTGCTGAGGCTTTTATTGCTCTGCACAGAAAGAGCGCGGCACACGGGTCGCGTCCTCCCGCAGTGAGTGTATTTATGCATTCCCCGTGGTCCCACTCGGCGCAGGACGTGCAGACAGGGATGCACACGAATACACAAATAACCTCCTGCTGACGGGGACCTGCTGCCTGCTGCAGCTGCTGTTCAAGCCTGACCCACCTACTGCTAGCCAAGCCGGCTGGCTGGAGAGGGGAGCTTTTGGTTTCCATTTTTTATTGCTTTTGGCAGGCACAGCGATGCCAATTGCAAGATGTTTGCTGTATGTATGCGACAGAATGAAGGAGAGGGGAAGAGAAAAGAAGCAGACTTCGTGTTCTTGTTTGCACACTCTGGGATAATTTGATATTAAAAAACTTGGCCAGGTTGTTGGTGACCCCTCAGAGCCACTAAGAAGTATCCTGATTAGCAATCTGTGGCTCTCCCTGTTGGACAATCAGGACTCATGTTTGCATGCTAGTGGGTTTCTGCTGAGGCAAAGCCCTGCCCCTGCGGAGCAGTTTGTTAAAGGGAGAGGAGACCTCTGGGGTGGCTCCTTCCTTCCACCAGTAATCATCAAAGCAGCAAAATTTCCGACTGGGGGGCCATATGAATCAAAAATAAAATGGTCCCAGCACACTAATGTAAGAATTGCTTCAGCTCTGCTCCATCCTGCTCCTTTCTCTTAGTGTGTCAATAGGAGATTCAGGGAGCAAGCCTGCAGCGAGGAAACAACATGATAAGGTGGTTATCGCAGGCATTGGTGAGATGCTGGAGGAAGAGAGAGTACCAGAGCAGGAGCATCCTTGGGGATACGTGTCTCAAGCTACTTTGCTTTCTTCCTGGGGGCAGGAACAAGAGCTGACTTGGGCACAATGAAGGCACATCAGCAGGATGTTCTTGCCATCATGGAGGTGAAACCAGCAGCTCTGTGCTGTGCAGGGGTCCCTCACTTACTCTTCTGCTGAAGGCACTGCAGGTGTGGGGTCTCGCTGGTCTTCCTGTGGCTCCAGCAGACAAACTGGGTTGGGAGAGACTGTTGTTAGTGTTCAGGCAGGTGACTCGCTCCTCAGCTGCAGTTTTCCCCTGATATCTCCCCACCTTTCTGCCCTGCTCGCTGTGCAGCAGAAGGATGAGCTCGCTGTGGCTGCTGCGGGGCTCCTTGCAGCTGCCCACCCCTGGGATGATGGTGCTGCTGCGGGATGTCTTCTACACACCCACGCCCAGCTCTGCAATCCGGCTGAAACACTCAGCATAAGCACTCAACATACCACAGTTTCCACCCCCTGGACAGCCTGCACCCATTTCACAGAGTGGAGATGATGTCCGCAAAATGCACAAGCAGGGTTGCTGTTGGGGTAGAAGAAACAGAGGGTGAACCAGGAGCAGAGGAGCAGCAAGAGCAGCAGGTCGGAGTGACAGGAGCTCAAAGGGGAAGAAGTGCACAGGGGAAGTTGGTTTAGTGAGTTAGGTGGTGTTGGGTTGATGGTTGGACTTGATCCTTGAGGTGTTTTCCAACCTTAATGATTCTATGAAGAGCAAGGGCTGAGATGGAGCCCTTTGATGGACTCCCCACATGTACAAGATGCTGCACCGTTGCAGCACAGGACCGTGTGCCTGGGAGTGCTGGAGTTATAGGAGAGAGGACTTGTGTGCACAAGTGATGAGGCGCTGTTATCTGCTGGCATGACAACGCTGCGATGCGTTGTTGCTGGAGCACATGGAGTTCTTGTCTTGCAGACGCTGAGTCACAGGAAGGACGGAGCTGTCTTTTCAGGGTGTTGACAGCTTAACACAAGGTTAGACCTTGCATTTCCACGCCGACAGCAGTGGTGACAAATACAAATGAATGGTTTCAGGTCAGCTGATGGACTTTTCCCTTGTAGTGAAAAATTAGATCTTGTTGAGTCCTCCTCTGCCAAGGATGAAGTTGAGTCAAGAGATGAGCATGGCCTCCAATTCCTTCAGCCTGTGCAGAGGTGTTTCTGCCATTAGTAGATGCTGGCAGGTGTCTGGGTAGGATGCCTGTCTTGCAGCACATTTTTTTCTCCTTGCTCATTCTTTCTCCATTCAAAGATGGTTTTGGGGGCTCAGCATGAAGGATGGAGAATATCTCCTTTGTACTGCAGTGATCACACCACCTACCAACTGCAGTTTGCATTGTTTTGAAGTTACTAAAAGATCTTTTCCTTCTTTTCTCCTACAGAGCTTTTAAAACCTTCCTCCTGAGTTTCTGTCTTCTGAAATGTCACAGATGTTATCTGTCGTGGGACTTAATATTTTTTTTGCCACGTAAATACAGAACCTATTGTAAAAGCAGTGGTAACAGTGAAAAAATGGAGGAAATAAGAGAAAGAGAAAATTCATTAAATTTTGTTTCAAAAGAAGTGTGTCAATGAGAAAGACAGAAACCCACTGCCTTGTTCCCATACTTCTTATCAGCTCAGAGGTTTCTGGTCAAAATGGGAGCAGAAGCCTGAGCAGAAAACTTAAGGGAGCCAGTAGTTCATGGTGCTTTTTGCATACTTCAGTTGAGAATAAATGGGGATTTTTTTTTATCAAAATGCAGTGACTTTAGCTCTTACGCTAAATAGGTGCAATTTTTATGTCAGCAAATTCAACAGTCTTTTATTAAATAAATGCAGGAATAGCATATTAGCATGATGAGCTAACTCAGTGCTATCACCCTGCATTGTAAACTGAAAGTGCTGGATCCTCCTAAAGAACAGATGAAAATTCTGTCCATCCAACCCAGTAACCTGCCTCCAGTTGTGCCGCAAGCAGGCAGGAAGAGAGGAGAACAGAGCAAGCATATACTTCTGTCATGCTTTCTTGATGCTGTTCCCAAATAATACCCACAATGTTTGCATTGGAAAAATTTGAATTATTAATTCAGAAATACAGCTTATAATATAATTTCTCCTTTGAGACCGTCCCTTGAAATAAAACACTTTGCTGCTGAGTTCAATAGGGGAAAAAAATGCAGTTTCACATCTCTGGTGTCAGAGGCAGCAGTATATGGAGATGACAGTGTCTTTTATGCTCCTTGTCAACATTTTTCAGGGAATCAAGCTTAAAAAAAAAGAAGTATATACAATTAAATAAAATGTCTTATTTGACCAAACCAAGACATTTTGTTTTATGTAGGAAGGATATGTTAAACATTTTAATCAGAAGAGAAAGGGAACACATCAAATTTTTAAAATCAAAGCAAGACACTTAAGTGTCTGCCAGAAGGAGTTAATTTTGCACAGGGCCATTTATATCTCTGTCACTGCTCACAGGGAATCCCAGAGCTTTGAGACACCTGAAACAAGACTTTCACGACAGCCTGCTGGGTTTGATACTGTTGTCTGGGCTTGGAGCCGAAGCCAGGAGACGGGAAAGTGCTGGCTATGAGAGCAGGGAGCTGCTGCTGGGGTCAGGGAAGGATGGTGGGTCCAAAGAGACGGGACTGGAGTCTGGGTCCTGCTTTTTTCCCCTGGGCTCTGTAGGGCCATGCCTGGCACTTGGGACTCTCCCTTGGGAAAGCAGAATGTCAGCGGTTTGGAGGAACTGAATTTAGGTCTCGCTGCTGTTTGGTGGTCTGACAGCTCCATCATCTGCGAGGGCATTCCCGATGCCATCAATAGCAAATCCAGCTGGGCGTTTCCGTACGCATAGCCCATATACTAGGGAAATTTGCAGTTTGTATTAATTTTTTGTGACCTTTGTAGCTGCCTGCCTGTCCATCAGCCCTCACTGATAACTTTTCAATCCATTGTCCAATTTTGCTCATCAAAACCAGAGCAGTAGGGCTCCTGTAGATCACCCAAGTCCATTCATTGTCCAGATGAGCAGGGGGGAAGGCGAGGGGTGCTCAGCCCATCCCCTTCCTCACACTGAGCAGCTCTCCCCCACCAGCCAAGCTGCATGGATACACAAGCTATACGGCA
>NW_010135630.1:61270-64620 GCF_000699245.1 Pterocles gutturalis
TGTGTGGGGGGGTCCCTTCAGGGTTTCCCGCTGTGTCGGATGCACCCTTCTAACAGCACACCACAAATTAATACACTTCCCACTGGGGGCTCCTTACTGAAGCACCTCGCCTCTTTTCAGAAGAAGTCTTGTCTTTGCAGGGACGAACAATCTCGTTCGTACTCTGGCAGTTAACTTATTGCAGAGTTGGCTCATACAGAAAGCTCCGGGAGTGTAAACTGATTTGCCTCTTAAAGCAATACAGTTAAACCAGCAGATACTCTCTGTAGACACTCTCCGAAGCCTTTGTGATCTAGATTTCTTTCTGATTAATTTTAAAATAAAATAAGTTTAGTGGCATCAGTATACCTTTCAGGAGGCTGGATTTGCTGCAGTTTCTGCCTTTCTTTGCAGGATCACCCCACTTCTCCCTCCCTGCCTCAGTGGGGCAGAGGGAATCCACCCTGTACACCAACCTTGAATATCAAGGTAGAGGTAGAAAGATATGAATGCAGCTTTTTCAAAATTCAGGAACCTACCTCCAGAAGGTAGGGACATCGTTTAGTGGGTTGGGTGGTGTTGGGTTGATGGTTGGACTTGATGATCCTTGAGCTCTTTTCCAACCTTAATGATTCTATGATTCTATGATCTGTGTATAAGAAAACTGACAGTTGAATAACGCCTTGCACAACTTTGTACAGCTGTCAAGTTTTCACAAAATCACAGAATCACAGAATGGTTGCGGCTGCGAGTGACCTCTGGAGATCATCTAGACCGTCCTTCCTGCTTAAACAGAGCCAGGTAGAGCAGGCTGCTCAGGACCATGTCCAGTGGGGTTTTGAATATGTCCAAAATTGAGACACCACAGCATCATGGTGATCTCTGCTGCTGACCACACACCGAGTGCAGTATCAGGAGACTCTGATGTCCTGTAACGCAGACTCATCTGTGGCACTGTCCAATCAATCCCAATCCAGATCCTGTGCCGGGGGGTAGGGGCACCATGGGCAAAAAGTACCTTGTGGTGTCCCCTGAGTTGAGGATAACTTCTTGCCACTCACAAAATGGAATCTGAAAACTAGGAATCACTTCCAGATTTCCCTCCCTGAGTAATGCTCACATTTTAAACTCCATGTCTTCAAACAGAGGAGAAACAAACTGCCTTCTAAATTGGAAAAATAAAGAAGCCCCTTGGGACTGAATTGGTCCCTAATAATTGGTTGATAAAGTCGAGTGGTACCTAGGTAGCTGCATCCAACCTCTAGGCAGATCGTGAATATGTCTGTGTGGACACAAACCCATGTCAGCTGTATGTAAGTCTGGGTGGGCACGTTTGTGAGCGTGTGTCAACTTGGCTTCACCACGTCACCTTTCCCAAATTTTCTTCTCCTTCATCACAAAATGGCAACATCTGCTTAAGGGCTAGAAGCGAGGCAGGGTGGTGAGTCCAACTTCTTTACCGTAAACGTCCAAATTCCTGTATGTGCCAGAGAAGCAGAATTGCCCTCGTATCGCAGGCTGAGGTCTCGTTCTCTCAAGTGCAATCAGATGAACTGCTGTTGCTGCAGAGCTTGTCTAAAAACATCTCTCTGCATTCTGCTCGTTGAAGCCTTTCACGCCTGCTGTTCTCATTATTATGCTCTTGTTTTTCCAAGCGCTGAAATCTCACTTGGACATTTATAGTTTTATCTGCACTTGAATACATAATCAAACGCCACAGGCAGCACCAGCCAGGGGCTGAATCACGTCCTCTCCTACGTCATATTTTCACATTCCAGCAGAAAACATTGATAACAAAATGATCCAAGGGCTCAAACCCAGATGTTTTGAAAGTTGATCGCGCAGAAGAGGCAGACTCATGCTGGTCTCTATCTACACCCTCTTCTCCCCATTCACACTCTCTTTGGAGCCTTTCATGTGTTTCCAGGAGTAAATATTGTTCCCAGTACATCTCCTTCCACCAACACAACGTAATTTAATTTGGTGGCAGTAGAAATCCCTTTACTCAGGACGCTTGTTTTCATCTGACCCATCACTGTTCAGGAGCCTGGTCGGATTTTGGCCAGGCTGGAAGTTCTGATGCTGTTTCAGAGTGAAGGCGGTGATGCTCACAAAGAAGGAAATGCCACCTGGAGGGCTTGCTGGCGTAACATTTGGTTAAACTACACTTGTCCTTGAAGTACAATACAACAGACTACTCCAGACACAGGATGGCCACCAGCCAATGCTCAGTGTGCTCTGGCTGCTGAGGGCACAAGCCTGTTTCCTAGAATGAGGATTCATTGTTCTAATTTCTTAGATAAGTTTTCACACTGGCTTTTCTTTTGTCACTCTGAGGTGCAGCAGAGCACTTAGGACATCTGGCAAAGCCTCGAACAAAGCATCATCAGGAGCTGCACATAGCTGCATATGCCATTTTACCCCCTCTCCGTGTGTTAATGAAACTCTGGTGACATCCCAGTATCATCCTTTTGTCACTTTTGTTACCCAAGCGCTCCTAGTATCTCCGTGTTGCCCCAGGGGAAGTTCCATGTGGGCTAGGCATTTGCTGTCTCAAGGTTCTTATCAGCCATCCCGACTGGATCTAGGTGCAACTGGACAGTGAGAGAGCAGGGTATGGTCACGATTTTGTGCTTTTTATTTTCTAAATGTTCAGGCTGATCCCTCACTGAAGGAAAGAGATTAATCCCAAGCGAGTTATCTGGTCTCTGTGTGTCAACACTGGAGTGTGGATGAGAATTCCCTGAAGATGATCCAGCAGCTGGTTTTGGACACTGCAGTCAGAAGGCTAGCTTAGACTATGCTGAATGCCTTCCTCTGAAGAGGAAAAGAAGCTTAAGCATCAGCAGAAATTAAGTGCAACGTTGAGCCTAGGATGGTTGATGGTTGAGGAATGCCTGCATTTCAGGTGATGCCTGCACTTCAGGTGATGCCTGCTCCCCACTCTTTTCCACAGCAAGTTCCAGACAGGGAATGGCTGCTTGAGACTCATGTCCATTCCCTGGGCCATCTTCCCATGAATGGGAAATAAGGGAAACCTCCCAAAGAGCACTTCAGTACCTGAAAGGCAAGATGCCACAGGCTGAAGTTTTTATTTGCACTGTGGTCACGATGGCATTTGCAAATGCTGACAGAGCGAAGAACTATTTGTCATTTACTTAGGTCATCGTTTCTGTCTGTGGAGCTGTTTGATGGGACTCTGTAGTCCCTTTGATGCTCTCTTCAGGACTGAAAACTCTCCTGCCACGTCCCAGCCCCTGTGCTGGGTGTCCACCAGCCCCGTGCTTTCCCTGCTAACCGACATCTCCCTGCTGTCATTCATGGTTCAGAGGCAAATCCCAGCTTCACCCTTTCCCCATCTGTATCTTCAG
>NW_010135630.1:64651-82476 GCF_000699245.1 Pterocles gutturalis
CAGTCTTTGTCTCACCATCAGTGGAAATAAGTTTTGTAAGCCTGAAGGTAGAAAATGTTGCCTAGAAGTTTGAGTTCAGCAGAAGTAGAAGTTGGGCAAGTTAAAAGCAGTGGCCAGAGCTTTTGACTAGAAGAATGACAGGAGAAGATACGGAACCAGAAGCATTTTCTGTTACTCCTCATTCTGTGGCATTTTTTTGCATGCCACTTGAAGAAATAAGGCTCAGGATCTGACCAGTGGCTGCATGGAGGCTGTGCATCCCACCTCCCCACTGTCCATTTCTTCCCGTGAAGTGAAAAGAAAACCTCCTGACACCTGACCAAAGGGGTGAGGATGCCCTCTTCTTCTCCTTCATGGAGCCGTTCTGCTCTCCATCTTCAGGGTTAATAACTGTGATCAGTGTGGTTCTTGCTTCCAGATACAGTGTACCAGAAGGTATTTTGTGAGTATGAGTCACTGAGGAATGAAGCAGGGATTTTTGGCCTTGCAGCTGTGGAGGTACAGTATTCATCTTCTCTCAGCCTGTAAAACCTGCAGCCCACAGATATGATGAATAGGTTTTGCAGAAGCTCAAGTGGAAACTCCAGGGAAGTTCCTTGAAAGTGTTTCTCAACAACAAGACATTCATTTCATTAGTTAAACAAAGATAAACCTTCCAGATCTCCTTCTTCCCCCCACGCTGCCTCACTTTCCTGGCTTACTTCCAAAGCCTCTAGAAGATGGGATTGACTGGGGGCTTGCTCAAGCCCTTGTTTTCAGTTTTGGAGTACCCAGCCTTCATCACAACCCGTGCCAGTAGCTGGCAGATTTTTGTAGGAAGGGTATCTCATCTCCTGGCTGTGTGGCGAGGGAACGTGCCTGGTGCTATGCGATGAATTATCCCCCCGCTCATAATTCATCCCACGTCTTGCACTCATCCCCTTGCTCTGTTTATCAAACCTGTTGGTCCCGCCGCTGCCCAAAGACTGTATTAAATTGGTTCATCAATCATCTGGCTGCCAGCCACAGTCTTGCCAGGGAAGGGAAGAAACAAATGGATAAAAGTACCATAAAACTCCACAGATAATATAATTCTGGTTAGGAAATGTGCTTACTTCTGCAACCACTTTTAAGCCCATTAGAATAGCTGTTCGTATTCCTTACTACTTAAATTAAGGCACTTATCTTGAAGAGGCTGCAGTGAATCAAGCCCTTTGTTAGCAGGGCATTTGGATCGTCATTACCCTCAGAGTCAAGCATGATGGACCATTTAATACCAGCTAGGTATTCAGCACAGTAATATTCATAGCTAGGACTTTGCTTTTCAGGGGTAAGAAGCAACAAAAGCAAATATTTCTCTAGCAAGGTGGGAGCTGCGTCTGCAAAGAGGAGCTCACAGAGATCCATTTCCAGGTTGGGTGTGAACGGCTGGACAGTGCCTTGGTACCATGTGGGACATCAGCCCCAGGGGGCTGGGCAAGGGCCCTGGGGGTGCACATTACCCCATCCTCAGCTCTAACCAAGCAGAAACACCTGGATGCATGCAGGGCTTGGTCATTTCAGACAGGCTTCTGAGGAGCCTGGAGTGCAGAGAGCATGTCCATCACCAGCACTGTGGGCATCCTGGTGGGGCTGTTAGTGAAAGTGGAGACAGCATCAGTCTAACACATCCTGCCATGCGTTAGTTTGCAGACTAGCATGACAAAAATGTGACCTCATTTTTAACCAAAAATTTGGTGGGGTGTTTTCCTTACTCAATATTATCTGAAATACATTTTTTTTTAAATTAGCTAAAATTAATTTTTTCTTCTTCTTCTGAGCAATTTTAACCACAGTGTCATTGTGAACACATATAACATTTGACCCAAAAAACGTGTGTCAGAAGAGAAGGCTGAGTTTGTTTTGATGCCTGAGGTCCCAGTGTTGTGGCTGGTAGCAGGTACCAAGAAGGGTCTGCAACATCATGGGCTTAGGGGACAGCACTAAGTAGAGAGCAGGACTTGTGTAAGTAGACAAGTTTTATTTTTCAGCCAGCAGTACCCAAGATACAGACACTGTGAAGATGAGTGAACAGCCTGACCACTGCATGCATTTAGATGTCCTGGTTTCTCTTTAGGTTTAACGACTATTGTTATCACCTTTTCTACCATGTCAAGGAAAAGCTGGTGAGACCGGGTCTGACCAGGCTCTCTGATCCACACAAGACATTTCTTGTCCTCGTTTCACACATAGAATTTGCTGGAGTCAGCCTTCCCTGGTGTGGAAGCCCAAAACCAAGGGTCTTCCTCAAAGTCCGCAGAGATACCAAAGATCTGATTCCTGTTTTAAAAATATTAAAGAAAATCTGCTTATTAGTTGCTGGATGCTAATCTATTAAAATTGGCCTCAGCTGCATTTTGTGTCGTGACTATTTTCCAGATCTGTTTAGCTTAAACCTGTGGAAGCGCTTTAATTTGCAGATGGTGGCACTGGGCAGTAATGGGATTGTTGTGCTGTTTAGGCAATAGCAGCAAAGAATTTTGTTAGTGATAAGCAAATCCTTTCAGACTAGTCTTACACTGATGGAGATTGGCTTCTGTGTTGATGATTTCTCTATCTGGAATGGAAACCTTTCTGAATGAAATAAAGGAGGAACATAAAATTGTCCTTCCCATGTGCCCTTACCAAGGCACTCTGCATTCAGAACTCGGTATAGGAGGGATTTGATTTTGCTAAGTCACAAAATATGCATTAGGTTAAAACAACAACAACAAAAAAATCAAACACTCAGATTAGGTAATTTTGTTGGAAACTAGAACTTCTGTGAAAGCACCGGCCTGTTCCCCAAGCAATATCAAGCTATATCGTAATGACAGGAGCTGCAAAATTGACCAACTCTATGGCAGCACGTGACTAATACAAGACATCTGGTTTTGTCTGGGCTGTGCATTTTAACAAGAATATGAATTTTTACCATAGGTCCAGGCCTTTCGCAAAGGTCAGGGCTGTCCTCAAAGACCTGATCAAGAAAAAAAGCTGTTCTTTGTGAGCAGGTTTGTCACTAGGTTGAAGATCCTATCAGGAAAAGGCTATTAGTGCTTGACAAGTCAGCCCTCTGAGTCCCTCTGGGTCGCTCAACACATTTTGGGTAGATCCAGCCTCTTTTGTTGAATCCCATCAAGATACACTGTCAAGTTCTCAGATTATTTGGCATTTTGGTTAATGGTATCTTTTCCACTTGAGTTTCCATCTATTTTTAAGTGAAAAAATATGGTTTTGAAACTGTACAAAGTTTCATTTAAAAGAGGTCAACCCAAGATGTTGCAGTGTTTTCTGTAACATAGCACAACATTTCAGAAATGTCAAATTGCAATGTTCCGGCATTTTCAAATGTTGCCTCCATTTTGGGTGTTGGAACCATTTACCTCAGTGTATCCAAAGGCTCAAATAGCTTCAGTGCTGTTGAAGGGTCTGGAGCACAGGCTGAGGAGGAACAGCTGAGGGAGCTGGGGGTGTTTAGTCTGGAGAAGAGGAGGCTGAGAGGAGACCTCATCACTCTCTACAGCTGCCTGAAAGGAGGGTGCAGTGAGGGGGGTGCTGGGCTCTGCTCTAAAGGAACAAGTGATGGGACAAGAGGAAATGGCCTCAAGTTGTACCAGGGGAGGTTTAGGCTGGATATTAGAAAAAAAAATTTCTTCACTGAAAGAGTGATGAGGCATTGGAACAGGCTGCCCAGGGCAGTGGTGGAGTCACCATCCCTGGAGGGGGTCAAGAAACGTGGAGATGTGGTGCTTTGGGACATGGGTTAGTGAGTTAGGTGCTGTTGGGTTGACGGTTGGACTTGATGATCCTTGAGGTCTTTTCCAACCTTATTGATTCGATGATTCTATGATTTGCCTTCTCCTGACAAATCTGACCTTGATTCTGTGAATAGGAGCCTCTCTGTTCAAGCCTTTTATCCCTGCTGTGATGGGTAGCAGATGCTTGAAGAAAACCTTGAGGAGAGCTGAATGACCAACTCTTTCTAGAGCTTCCTCTGCTTTCCTTGCCAAGACTTTTAAGAGACTCTAAGAAATATTCCTATGATCCCCAAAGCACCTGTCATTTTTTCTGGAAAGGGCTCTTCTATTGAGTGCTTGGAGGTCCCAGACAAGAAGCTCGTGAAATCACTGGTCACCCTGATGAGAGGACTGGTCAGGCATCCTTTGCAAAGTGGGTAGGATGCCTTCCTCATCTAAAGGACGTGACGCTAGGGACTAAAGGACGTGACACTAAACCTGGGAGTTGTTTCTGTCTGCTGATTTGAAATTGTCATTTCCCTCCTGCCTGCAGTCTAGTCTCTCTCTCTTTTAATGTGCATTGTTTGACATTGTTTCTGCGTGAAACATTTATAAGGCATTATGCTTAAAAAATTAGGTTGATGAAGAGACAGTTCTCCTAATAGAGTCATTGACAGAAAGGCCTGAAGCCTTTTTGTTTTATTATGGAAGCTTTTCATTTGTCTGCTGTAAATTGCTCTGAGTAGCAAGATAGTAAAAAAAATAAAATAGACAAAAATAGAGCAATAGATGACACTGAAGCAGAAAGTGTCCCAACAAATCGATCATTTGTGGAGAAATACAATTAAGAGCATTACAAATTCCTCAATCATTGTAACAAGGGAACAAAGGCTGCCTCAGAATTTATGGAGCTCGTATGCTTCTACAAGACCATTCTTGTAGGTGATGGATCGGTTACTGGCTGCCAAGTTATATTGCTGATACCATACCACAGTCTGTAAAAATTACATCCTCCTTTCATCATGCTGCCAGGCTGTGACCCACTGAAATGGCATTAGGTGGTCTTGTCAATGGGCAGATCAGTCCTGTCCAATTTTAGCTTTCCTTTGCCTGTTTTGAGCAGGGATTTTGCTTTGTCCTGTCTCCTGGGCTCAAAGGTTCCTGGAAGATGTGTTAGAAGAACTGATATTTGAATAACTTCTCAAACTACAGATGTTCTAACAAGCCATAGCTTTGTGAGGTTCATTGTACTCAAGCCTAAATGACTTGTGTGTAACTTCAGGAACACCACCTGGTTGAATCAGGTTGAATTCAGGGCACCTACTTGGGTACTCAAAGCTACACAGAAGATGTGATGCAATTACCAGAGAGTTGGATTAGTCTTGTGAGCTACCAGGAACCGTAGCAAGAGACATGAAAAACACTTGGAAATTCCTCCTCCAGCTGACACATCCCGTTGAATGTACCACTCCCAAAAGAGAAGACCATGCTCTAACACAGTTGAGCACCCAGGTAGTATGCTCTAAAGCACTGCACTGGGAGTGAAAATTCAACCGTTCTTGTCCCTGTCCAGGTAAGAACAGGTCAGACATTTCACCTGACGTGGAAGAACATTTCTACACAAGTGGCACATTTAAAGGACTTTTCCCTTACCTTTCCCAGCCAGGCTGGAATCCAGCCACCTCCCAGAAGCGGGGTTGTAGCTGTGTTTGGAGGGGATATGGCAGACCCTTGGCTCACAGCACATCTGTCCGTGTTCTCAGGAGAGGCTGAGCCTTCTCAGAAGTCATTGTGATGCATAGTGTTAAATTCTAGGATATGTTTGAGCTTAAAGGCACTTAAAAGTACCACTTGAGATGCTATTGGTTTTATCATCATTGTAGTTGTGCAAATAACCTAATTTGAGTAAAAAAGTATCTGATTTCCAACCAGTTTACTGTCATATCCTAGGATGATGAAGCAAATAAATGCATTGCATTGTTGTTGTTGTGTATCTTGCAGACAAACAAAGCAGTAGCCAAGGGGGACTTCCACCATGCAAGCTCCAGCTCCCGGCGAGCACTCTTCCTGGCTGTCCTGTCCATCACAATCGGAACTGGCATCTACGTTGGGGTGGCCGTGGCTCTTATTGCCTACCTGTCCAAAAACAATCACTTATAAGCCTCAGGAAAGGTGGGGGGTGGGGAGGGGGGAACCAGCCGCCCGGCGCCTGCACTGCAGAACTCCCCACTAGATCAGACTGTGTGATTTTCCAAAAGAGATCAAGAGACAAGCAAACACCTTCTGGGGGCAGGTACAGGATGAGATGGGCTTGTGCATTATGGTAGGGTGGGAAGGTGGCTGGGGTGGGGATAGTTCCATCATTTGTGATGCACAAGTCTTGCTTCTCTTCATGAACCTCTGGACAAGAAAGAAAGAGCAAAAGAGAGAAAGAAAAATAAAAGAGAGAGCAAGAAAGAAATAAAACAGAAGGAAGGAGCTGGGGGAGGTGTGGAGAGGGGTGTTTTGCCTTTGCCTTCGTTGCAATATGGTGTTTACAAGAAGATGGCAAACTGAGCTGTTCTCTTAATACCTTCTTTGTCACCTGAACTTTGCAGCCAGCATGAGCTTGTGCTTAGTTTGCTTGTTAAGCACGGCACTGAGATCTGGGAAAGCATGAACAGTGGCTGGTTCTCTGAAAGAGCAATATAACAGCAGAAGGAAGAATATGTTTTCCTTTTTTTGAATGCAGGACTCATTTGCCTAAGAGAGAAGCAAAGACCTCAGCGTACAATGGTATTGCCTACTCTTCGTGTGTGGGTAGGTTTCCATGGAAGGAGAAAAGGAAATAAAAAAATATTTTTTCTTTCCTGTCCTTGTTTTTGGATTAAGATGTGACCCACAGGCCCACCCAATGCAGAACAGCTGAGGTTACTGCATGACTTGGCTCTGCAGACTGAGTGTGAGGTCGAAGTAGCATGGGATCTGTTGTTGAATGAATTCCTCCATCCAGCCACGTTGTGATAGCGGCACATTCCTGTGGCATACTGCGCATCTGGACTGCTCTGCCTTACCGTGGAGACCCGCACAGCAGTCCGTGCAAGAAACCTGGGGGAAGAAATGCAACCTGAAATACTAATAAATTTTAAATTTAAAATCATGGTAAAGCATGGGAATTAACCAGGAGAAGGAACGCTTCGTACATTTCTGAGGTACTGCTCATGCACAGAGCGGTGAAGGAGACCACTCAGATTACAAACTCACAGCTCATCCGTGGCCGCGGCATAGCCATGGAGAGACAAGCATGTCCCTTGATAAGCAGTGCGATGGTACGTTGTAAGGGAACTGAGCGTTGTTCTTACTTCACTGGCTGAAATGATATATTATTTATTTTCTTCTTTACTCCTTCTCCACAGTCACCCTTTTATTTTTTTTGTCTTACAGATGTACCATTTCATCCCACCAAGGGTGTATCAGCATAGATATATATGTATCTACATATATACACACAGGGAGAGAGAGAAACTGATCAAATCAATGAGCATTTTGTTATTCACTATCTTGTGTTTTACAAACATAATTTCCTTACCCAAGACTGTCATCAAAATCCTTTTTTTCCAACTCTGTATTGTGTGACAGCTTTGCTCTGGGACAATTTTTTTTTCTTCTGTTTTGGCATTATTTTGGTTTTAACAAGGTTTTGTTTTGTTTTATTTTTTTAATTTTAGGGGGGAGGAGGACAAACACATCCAAAACTATTTTTCTGCTAATTTTACAGTTTATTAAAACACATGATATACAGCTGCTGATGCTCCGTGTGACACTTTCTTTGGGCAGAAGTGAAGCGTTAGGCTGAGTGACAATCGCCCCAGTACCCTGAGTTCAGCTACCTGGAGAAGTACCCATAAGTACCTGGACTCAAAAGCCTGTTGCAGTCACTGACTGTTCTTCTTTTGTGTTGATTTGTTGGGCTTCAGACCAAGCCTGGAGACTAGCAATGTACTCGTAGTCATCTTCATCAGCTGTCATCCTCTGCTAAAGCTGAGGGCCCAGTCAATGCAGGTCTTTGGCCAGGTTGCCCTGTTAAGGTAAGGTCAATTCTGTGGTTCTTCCCCTTCAATGTTTTTGTTTTTTTTTTTTTTCTAGCAGCTGCCCTGGAGGCCCCTTCCCTTTGAAGCAAGGTGGTACTGAGTGGGCAGGTTAGGGTCCCCACTCTGTATTTGCCCCAGTGCACAGTATCTGGGTTTGGGTGGCTGAGGGACAAGGGCACAGTTTGCTTCCTCTTAACTCTTCCCAGAGGATGCACCGGGTTTCCAGCTGCGGTGCTTACAGCAGGCTGCCCAAAGCAGTGTGTCATGGCTTTAAAAACCAGCCTGGAATGTGTGTTGCAGTCCTTGCCTCACTTCCCCCTGGAAATGAGGTGGCTGGTTCACGTTTTGCGCCATTTCAAACTATTCTTCCCATTCAGGAAGAACGCGACATTTCTTGGTTGTTTTTAAGGGTGGAGTGGAGTATTGCTGGACTTGGATGACAACAAGGTTATGTATGCCGAGACTGGACTTATGTCAAGCATGTATCTCAGTCCAGATCTTGTTTTGTCTCAGTTCACAATGTAGTAACAGCTTGACTGAGAGAAAAGCTTGTCTGAGGCTAGGAAAGCCCTTGTCTAAGAAGCAAAGACAAGGACTGGAAATACTGATTGATTATTTAACTTAAACTAAGATATTTCCATCTGGGAGTTTTCGCAATTTGTTTTTAATCTAAAATAAGTGTCCATGCGAGGGATCAACTTGCAGCAAAAGCCCCATGCTTTGCCAGCAGAGCTCTTCTCTCGCTCAGTCCACGCCTGGGGACCGTGGGCTCCTGTTATCCATCACCACCTTGGGAGTCTTTGGGGACAATGTAAGCCCCATCCAAGTACCCGAAAGCTGAGCGCCACACGTCAGCGACTAATCCATTGGCTAAATAACTCAGATTTAAGTGAGTTTGGGTGTGGTTCATAACAAGAAAGGAGAATGCTGATTGGGATTCAAGCTAGCACTCCGAGGATAGCACCCTACCCCTGTGTGAAGACCCTGAGTGCCACAGCGTGTGAGATGTGCGGTGAGACCTCTGAGCACACACGTTTGCTTTTGCCACACGCAGGTGCTCAGTGAGCTTGAATTTGGGCAAGGTAACACATTTCAGTTAGAAGCCAAGGAAGCGGATTGACTCGTGTTACATGATCTTCCCTTATGTCAGCATAATTTGTGGGGGATTGGCTCTTTCTCTCAAAGCCTGAACTTTGGAACACATGGTACTGAAGAAGGAAGTCAGATTTTTCTTTTCAAAATAAAGGAACTAGTGTTTCCTAGTCCCGATCTCAATTTAACCTGGAGTCCAAAAATTTAGAAAGCAAATGCAGAGACTCTAAGGTCATTATACATGCCCAGTAATAATAATAATAATAATTTCATTTTTAAACCAACCTTGTGGTTGTGCCAGATGGGGCGTAAGGGGTCTCCCTTACGATTTTTGATGAGGGGTGTGCAAGCTGAGTATTGACCTGAGGCAAAAGCCAGCTCTGGAGCTGGAAGAAACTTTCCAAGTTGGGCAGTCTTTTAAATGCCATAGAGGCCCTTACACCTAGCCTTAAAAATAGCATCCCACACTGGGGAGTGCAGGCTTGTGTGTCTTCAGGAACCCCCAAGGGACAGTGAGCAGGAGCAGCACTGTGGGAAAGACCTGCCCAGCAAGAGCACCCTGGAGGGCATCAGCTGGCAGAATGTTGAGGATGTGCCTCTGCGGTGCATGTGCTGGAGCAACCTACCATGCAACACAGGGCTGGCACTTGGAACGGCAGGACAGGGGGGTGAGCAGGGAACCTAATGGGGGGCTCGCATCCCTGGGAGGTAGACCTGGGCCTCAGGTCCCTAAGTGGGGATAACGCTCCCATTGATAGCTGTCGTGCCTTGGCATGGGCGCTGTTTGCTGAATATCTGCAGCACAGAGTTGTGGGTCAGCCAGGAGCTGAACAGGGACCTGTCTCTTCCAAAGGTGTTGGCACGGTCACTGCAGCATCTCTGGCTGGCAGAACAGATAACAATCCTCTAAGGAAAAATCCATGGCGTGAAGACTAGAGAGTGCTGACAACACCAGTGTTGCAGGCTGAGCTTCTGCTGAGCAGGGACCTCTGCAGATGGGTGGGACGGGTTTGCTTGTCAGTGTCAGGAAGGTTCTGATGAAGGAAGGATAAATTTGAAGGAAATACTGCAGAGGTGGTGTTTGACTCAGGGTTTCCTCAGCTCAGGCTTTGGGGTTGCCAAGTGTTGTGTGGTGTGGCTGAGGCAGAGGAACCACCACTGAGCAGGGTCAGCAGGTGGCAGAGCAAGAAGGACCATGCAAGAAGGACCACATGGAGTGCACTGGCACATATTTGTGAATTTATGAATTGTGGAATCACAGTCAGATGGAGGAATATCTTCGTTAATTGCTACAGCAATTACTCCTGCTGTTTAGAGGGCTTGACCCTTGCAGAGCTGGAGGAGCAGAGGAGAGATGACGGGGGTGACTGGGGTGACCTTGCAAAGACGTATGGTTTCACAAGAAGCCAGTTCACATTCACACACACACGAGGAACGTCAGATGCCTTTGGGTTTGCATGTGCACATGGCCTCTCTAAAGAAAGAGAGGCTCACCCTGATTTTGGGTGTGCTATGTATCTCACCATCTGCAGCGATGCTCCTGGAAGATGCCAGCTGTGGAAGTGAATTTTTCTGCCAGTGCCTCCTTCCACATCAACTTGGGAGATGTGTAAAGTCTTGCCATCCTGATGGGCCCAGAAAGAGCTGAGAGGAGTGTGGTTTGGGCTCTCGTAAGATATGTGAGAGTGAGAGAAACAGCAAGAACCAAGGGTCAAAGTGGTGCCTTGGGCTGCCTATGACCTTGTTTGATGTTGGTGAAAACCTTAGGCTGGCAAGTCAGGAAGCACCTTTTCAAATATGCATGGGGGGATTTCTTGCCTTTTTCAGCAGCAGAAGGGAGGAGGGTCTGTGTGCAAATGAAATCACAAGTCCCTGTTGCTTCAGCTGGAAACACAGCCCTGAAACTGGGCAGCCACCTGAGACTCATGTCCTTTTATTCACAGCCTGTGTGACCCACGCTGCAGCTGGAAACCACAGCACCAGCTCTTGCTTTCTGAGTACCAGCTCCAGACTGCTACGGGCCATGGGCTGGCAAGTGCTCCGCTGCTTCAGATGTATCAAAAAATAAGCTGTTGTGTTATCTGTCCACATATAAGCTCTGTGTCTGAGCAGGTTCCACCTGTCTTCCTCCAGCCAGGATAAATCTGGCACGAACTTCCCATGGCGTGCTCAGCCAAATCTAGCAGGAAGACCAGTGTGTACGCTTGCGTTACCCAGATGACATTGGTATTTCTGAGTGATGCCACAGTGTACAAACCTTTATGAATTGTGAAATCACAGTCAGGTAGAGGAATATCTTCATCAATTGCTACAGCAATTACTCCTGCTGTTTAGAGCCATACTGTTAAAGACTGGCTATGAAACGCTGTCAGCAATCGAACTGAGAAAGCACTCTGCAGACAATCATTATTCATTGCTGGCTGCTGGTTCTCTGTTTGTAACCCCTTCTTTGGGAGAGGAAGGGTTGTGTGACCAGGGAGGAGAGACAGGGGTCCTGCCTCTGCTGTGAATGAATTGGAAGAAGTCAGGAGGAAGTACTGACAGGTAAAGATAGACCCTTGAGAGCTTACTTATCTATACAGGGACACTAAGAAAATTACTCTGGGTGCTTTCCTTTTTCAAAGCAGCTTTTTGAAACTGAGTTAACTTACCTGTCATTCAGTTCAGCTTGAACTTGCCCCTGAAATTCACCTGTTATTCAGAAGCCATTGCTCCTTTTATGCTCTCTTCAGGATTAAAGGCAACTTTATTTTTAATAAGCATCATTTTTTGGGGTAGCAGAGTGCTACAGGGACACAGGGATATGCTGTTTAGTTTGCAAAAGAGTTATGCCATCCCAGTGAGAGAGGAGAGAAGACAGTCTCCCAAAGACTATAGCTGCCTGATTGCTTCCTTCCCTCTCTGAAGTGAGACCTTCCTCACATATGGCTCAGTCAGGAGGTGTCAAAGAAGTGGCACTTACATCTCTGCCAGATGACAAGCTATAGTGATAGCTAACATTTACCGCAAGGACAAATATCAAACTGTAAAGTCCGGGGTTGGAAGGCTCCAACTTGATCATGTAATGTAGGATGTCATTGTGGATTCACCTCAAAAGATGCATGGGGTGTGCTGGAGACTCACTGGGCAGGAAGAATAAAGCCCTCTTTGTGAAAGTCTCAGAGCTCAAAGGAACAGAGACTCTCGGCAAGTAGTGTGCTGGGTCAGAGACTAATTACACATTACGTCTGCCATCTGATGGGATTTCGTAACCCCCGATACTTCCACTGGTTCCTGGTGTCTTCATTTGGGAGTCTTCTTAGCCTTGAGCATTTCTTATTGCTCTGTCAGTCTGAAATTAATTCTTCTGTCTTCCCCGCAACAGCCACCATGCGGCTGGACTGCAAGAGCTCCCTGCTGGGGCAAGAAGAGGGCATAGTGAGGATGCCTGGGAGCATCCCTGTACACCAGGGCTGGAACAGAACGGGGGCAGACACCAGCCTGCCCACCCGTGGCCGTGGCAGTGGCAACCACCTTCTCTGGGCTGGCTGCCGTGCACCCTTCACAGCGTGGGAACAGGCAGCTGGTGAGCTGCAGGGGAAATTCACTGGCAGCCAACAACCAGTGGCTCCTCTGTAATCTCGCCTTAATTTCTTCCTGCAATCAGGACATGCAATGATGGCTGGCTGGAGGGCATTTCTAACTTGAGAAACTTTTTAATTTATTAACCATTTTCAACAGAACTTGACAGAGGGTGTGGACATCTTTACTACAATTAAGTGCCTATAAACTTAACAGCAAGGAGCAGTGCAACAGAAGAGATGTCCCCAATCACTGCCCCCAGAGAAAGGGCACAAAGAGAGAGTGCACTGTGTGTTAAGACATCAGAGAACACACACTCCGGCTGCTAAAAGTGGTGAGCAGCCCCAAGGAACTCCCATGCCACAGGTATGCAAGGGACAAATGTTGTTGGTAGCCAGTGGTAACCCATGAAATGGAACCATTAAATAAGTAACGCAAAACATCTCATGAAGGCTGAACACTTGCTTGCATGCAAGAGGAGAAGAACTTTTAGGATGACATCTAACAGTGGCACTTCTGGAAACAGTTGGTTAAGTAGAAGCTGCCTAAAAGGTCATAGAGTTATAGAGTCATAGAGTCATCAAATCATAGAATCAGAGAATGGTTTGGGTTGGAAAGGACCTTAGAGATCATCGTGTTCCAACCCCCCTGCCATGGGGGGGTTATATCTGAAAGCAATTAGGTGACCTGAGCCTTGAGAACAACGGTTGGCATTGAATCTGGTAGTAGACTAGGGTACTGCAAGTTCCTGTTATGCCAGCTTCCCTCATCACATCAAAGCTGTGGAGACCCTCTCTAACCAAGAAAGGACACAGACATGAAAATGCAGGTAGTCCTCGAAGTTCAGCAAATTGCTCAATAAATTTTTACGTGTTCAGGTAGAGCGATGCACATAGACACATTGTTGCAAGGCTCCCTTCTGTTCTGGAGTGCCAGCAAACACTTCGGTAAACCAGTATCTATCATGCTATGTGGGTCTGTAGAGCGTTGCTCCCACCTTAAACACTATACACAAATATATCTGTTTCTCCCATTTCTTCATATTTTTGCAGGGTTCTGGAAAGGAACTGAAATGAGTCTACCCATTACGACCTGTCCTCACCTTCTCTTATTATTTCCCTTGACTAATTAGTTCATTTGACCATTCTGGAGCCTTGCCTGTGAATTCTTACTGGTAACTTTTGAGCAGACAGTGACTTGGTGAATCATCAAATAAAATAAAAAAAAGCCTAGGCAACTTCCCTTTTCCTGCTGCCCTCCAAGAAAGGACCTGTTGGCGTACTCTTGGCACCCAGCAGCAATTAGAGCTGGTCACATTTTCTAATCATGTTATGTTTGCTTGGAACATTTTTCATCAGAAAATGCCATTTAATCAAAAGGAAAGCTTGGCTGCAGGAAGATGCCGTCTTCAAGGGCATTTTATAATTGAGAAAATGAAAAGCAAAACATTTTCACAAAGGCAGAATATTTCACACTGACCTTTTTGAGATGTAGCACAGACTATTTTCTTTTGAAGTTATTTGTCTCTAAAATATTTGATACTGAGCAAACTGCCGTCCAGCTGGCAAGAGCACATCTTGAATTTTATTTTAATTGAAACTTTGTTTGACAGAGTCAAACTGAAATTGATAAAAATATTTTGTTTACTTTTCTTTTTTTTGAGGGAACTGCCAAATGCAATATTTTGCTCTGTTTCGAGCCAGAAACAGATGTTCAGATTGCAGCATTACCTATCACATAGGAAGTCCCATTCCGGGATCTTTTATACTTCATTGATCTGTAGAGAAATTCTCCCTGGCTCCATGAGGAACAGCTGTCCAGAGCCCTCTGCATTGAGTAATCTGTCCTTGGAAGCACATACTCCTCTTCTGAAGGAGTGATGATGGAGCTGAGTGGTTAGACACTCCAGCAGACTGATGCACAAATGCCTTCCTGATATAGCCAGGCAGAAAGAGGACAGGAAAAACATGTCAAACCAACACAAACAGCGGAAAGAAGAAGGCAGAGCATGTCCCGAGTCATTTGTGTCAGATCCCAGGTGTGCTGTGTTCAGCAAGCTGGTTTTCTGCTATCGCCAGCTGCAAAGGCAGACCTGACTGCTTCCACCCTCCTTGTGCTGCCGCAGTGCAGACCGCAGGATGGTCTCTTGTGCATTAAACTGTGGAAGGCAAGTGAAGGCAGCACAGCTGGTGGTGGGGCCAAGCCATGCTGCCCAGGCTCAGCCTGCACCTGGTGGAGAGACAGGCAGGGACTCAGGAGGGAAAGAAAGAGCAAGGGGGTGAGCTTCTCCATCAGTGGAAGATGTAAAGGAGGAATCACGTTTCTTCCAAACCGAAACACATCTTGAGGTAGCATCAGCTGACCCCATTCAGTGTAAGGGAAGCACTGAGAAGGCTCCCCATGCCGGGATTTTCCCTCTGCTACCCATGTCTCCAGGAGTATTTACTTTTGCCTGGGAAAGACTCCCAAGTGCATGCAATGGCAGAGCCCCCTTGCTTGCTATCATATACCTTCCACAAATTTCCCCTAGCCTAAAGACTCCCTGAGTTTGAAAACGAGGACCTAGCCCTGGGGGCCTGAAAACGATCAGAATCCTTGGGTTATGTCCTTCTCCTCATCTATGCTTCTCATTCCCTGGTCTCCCCTCACAGAAGCTGGCCACGCACATCTGGAGAGCAAACAGAAGCTCAGAGAAACAAGAGCTTGGTGCTGGTTCATGGGGCTCACGCTTGACAGAGATGGGGCCTGATAACACCAAGCACACAGCCAAGCAGCTCCACACTGGTGCTCTCAGAAGAGAAGCTGCAGGCACAAAGATGCACACTCCTGTGCATCCCACACTGCCCAAGCCCCTGGTTCCCATCCAGTCCTGAGATGGATCTTCTTCTGAAGGTTAGACATGATGCCCTCAGCTGATCTGGTTCTGCAAAGTCAACAGGCAGCAGCCCAGATCCTGAACTCCAAACACTCGTAACTATTTGCTAGGCTCTCATGTTGCTCAGGAGCTAGTTCAGCATCTGTAGAGCTGAAGATCACGCTTGCATCTCTGGGGCCTGTATTGCAGGAGAACATTGAACTCCTGTTGGACTCATTCAGGGAAAGGGATTCCTGACAACCAGCATCAGCCCAGGAGGGCTAGTCTCTACTGACTCCTGCTGCAGTTAATAGAGAGGAATCAGTGCCTCCTGAGGGCAGTCCAGATTAATGCTCTGAATTAGGAGTTGGAGGGCTGTGATTCTCTGCTGGCTAGAGAGGAAGCCTTGGGAGACATACTTCAGTGTGCTCAGTGCTCTCTGCATCTGCAGCACTATTAAGATACTCTCATTTCCTAGGACCTGTGCTGCAGTCCTTCCCGAGTCCCATGCCCAGGTGCATTTTCAGACTGCTCCTACCACCACAGATGCCTGAGCCTTCCTATTCCACTCTTTTCTGCAGCTCGACGTTGCCTCTGCAGCACTGCAGTTACCTGGAGATCAGTGGGAGCAACCAGTTAGGAATCCATTCCCAAATTCCTGTGCCAAGGTGCTGCTGGCAGGCTGAGGAAGGCACTCAAGTGCCATCATCACTTGTCATCATCAAGGGAGGAAGCTTAGAAAGGTCCCTTTTGCCGACGGTAACTGACCCTTCATACACTTCAGCACCAAAGCATCGTAAGAGGCGTGAGCATTTGGGAGGGACTCAGGGCAGGGTGTGACAGGTCAAAGTGGAGTATCTTCCAAGAACTGAGCTGCAGGGTGGTGACTATTGCCTAGAAGATCTTTTAAAATTGCATTCTTGTTTTCTTTGGCAGGGGAGATCTCTTGAAAATGAATTTCCTGTTATTTTCACTTCTTCCCTTATCCATCAGCATGAACCAGCTTTTCTTCATTCTTCCTTGGCTTTCAACACCACACACACTGTTGGCCAGCTTATTCATCTGGAATCTGCCATTTGCTAACTGATCTGATTAGAGTTAATTACTAATTATTTGTATTACTACAACCCTGATGTTAAATGCACCATGGGAATATAATTTAATTACAGCACAATATCAATCAGATGCATAAATTAAAATGTTCATGTTTTAATAGGAACCCATTTTCTGTTTTCAGTTGTGTGAGCTGCCAAGTTTTGGGGGAGAAAAAAGCTGTTGCCCCAGGCGGTTGCACAGCGAGAGATGGGCAGTTCTCCCAAATCAGGCAGAAAAATGGGGCTCACAATTCACAGCTGTGGTTACCTTTCAGAAGAATTCTTCCTGGAAGGATTTTTAACAAGAAAGGCTGTGACTGTGCACCATTTAAGTTCTACAGTGTCTAGCAGCAAATAGTTTAACTCCACAGTCTATGAAGAACCACCTCTTGGTGTTCACTTTGAACTGGACAACAGCTGGGTCTTTTGCTGGAAGTAGAAATGCGAGGTAGTCCCTCTGTGGCCTCTCCTTCCCATCCCTTCATGTCCCTTGGATGCCTTCCCTCAGCCATATTTTTTCCTAGCTGAAGACATATCTAGGCTAGTTAGCTCATTTTTTTTCTGCACAAGCTGGTTGGTAGATTTGTTTCCCTTTCTGAGTAATATCCAGAGAGGGGAACAGCAGTGCAAACTCTGGATAAGATGGTGAGCACACCATCAACACATACATTACAAAAAAGACAACAAGCCTCAAGGAAGCCCAGTGTTCCCTGGTGTGGGCACACTTCAGCTGGGAGAAGAGAAGAACTGGTGGGGTGTGAGGGGTGTATGTCATATCTATATCTACATATATATATATGTAAATCTGATGAGAAGGAAAGAAGATGAGGAATCCAGGATCTTCTCAGAGTGTGCACTGAGAGGAACAGAGGAGACGGGCACAAATTAAAGTACATTATATTCCAGCTGCACATGAGAAACTGGTACGTCACTGTTGGGGTGATATCTTTTCCTGGCTCAAGATGAGCATGCTTAAGCAGAGTGGTCGGACCAGATGACCTCCACAGGTCCCTTCCCACCTCCACCCTGATGTGTGACACTGTGCTTTGACTCCTAAAGCACCTCAGCTCAGCCCTGATGCCCGCTGGCAAAGATGCTGCTGGGACAAGGGATGGTCCCAAACTCCTCACATGCAATTCATAGAATCATAGAATCATTAAGGCTGGAAAAGACCTCAAGGATCATCAAGTCCAACTGTCAACCCACAACACCTAACTCACTAACCAATGTCCCGAAGCACCACGTCTACACGGTTCTTGAACCCCACCGGGGATGGTGACTCCACCACTTCCCTGGGCAGCCTGTTCCAATGCCTGATCATCCCCAAACAACATCTCCGCAGTCCAGAATATCGTACGGCAGACATACTCAGAAGAGAGGAAAGATCATTTTATTGTGAACATCAACCGTGGGGGCC
>NW_010135631.1:0-23879 GCF_000699245.1 Pterocles gutturalis
CCTGAGGAGAAGCCGTGCCCTGAAGAGGGCTGAGCCCTGAGGAAGGAGAAGTGGCGCCCAGGGGGGCTCTGCCCTGAGGAGAAGCCGTGCCCTGAAGAGGGTGCGAAGCACCGAGACAGCACGCGCCCTGGGCGGGCTCAGCGCTGAGGGGAAGGCGCGCGTAGAGAGGCTCTGCCCTGAGGAGAAGCCGTGCCCTGAAGAGGGTTTAGCCCTAAGGAAGGAGAAGCGGTGCCCAGAGGGGCTCTGTTCTGAGGAGAAGCCATGCCCTGAAGAGGGTTCAGCCCTGAGGGAGGAGAAGCGGTGCCCGGAGGGGCTCTGCTTTGAGGAGAAGCCATGCCCTGAAGAGGGTTTAGCCCTAAGGAAGGAGAAGCGGTGCCCAGAGGGGCTCTGTCCTGAGGAGAAGCCATGCCCTGAAGAGGGTTCAGCCCTGAGGGAGGAGAAGCGGTGCCCGGAGGGGCTCTGCCCTGAGGAGGGTTCTTCATGAGGGAAACCCGCCCTGAGACAAGGCCGTGCTGTGAGGTAAGCTCAGCCCTGAGGGAGGGCTGTGTGGTGAGGAGGGCTGTCCCTGATAGGGTGGCTGTGGTGTGAGGAGTGCCCAGCCCCGAGGAGCTGGTTGTTGTTGTTCACAGGAGGGCCCCAGCATCCAAGAGGCAGCTGTGGCTGTGAGGAGAAGGGCCCTGAGTGTAGCTGTCTGGACTGGGCTCCTGGGATTACCTGGGCCGTGGTGGCGGGCCAGGCCTTGTGGGGTGCAGGGTGGTCTGTGTGTGAGGGGATCGGTGGGCTCCTGGCCTGCAGTGCCGGTGATGTGGCTGCACCCACATCTTCCCCGTGGTAATGTGCCCCTTTGAGCATCTCTTGAGTCAGTACTTAAGTCTGTCAGGGTGAGTTTCTGCTTTGCTGAGGGACATTCCAGTGTGTCCACTTGGCTCAGGGTAGCTGGAGCTGCTTAGGGGGCAGGCAGCCCCAGGCCAGGTGGGGTAAGGAGGTGTCTGCCAGAGAAGGGAGCAGGGGCGGTGGCAGGGAGATGTGCCGCTGTGCACAAATGAAAACCCAAATGAGTGTTTCAGGCAGCCTTTTGATGAGAAGATCAATTTAGAGCTAGTGTAAATGGAGATGGCATCAGAAGTTGCTCTCTAGGTTGAGTACAGGATAAATGAATACTATTAGGTGTAAACTTCTTAATAAATGCTTGTAGTACTATTGTTAGAAATATCTGAGGCTAGAAGTGACTATGAGCTGGTGAATAATGATATGAGGAATAACAAATGGAGCTCTGTTAGACTTCAGAAAGTCTCTCCTGGTTGCAAATCTCAACCCACATAGCCATTTCTGTGTGTTCTAGCATAGGATGTCTAGAATATGGTAGAGTGCAATTAACGCTGTCTAGGATTTTGTATCAGGAAGTGAATAAGTTTGAGTGTTCTTCACAGTGCTCACTTATTTTACATACTTCAGTCGGACCTTATGGAGAGCTGACATGGTCTTAGTTTATTCTGTCAATTTGTCCAGATAAATGGAAACAGCTGGAGCCAATTGCATGTGGATGTCACCTGGAGTTATCACAAGAACAAGCTAGTTTGCAGTACTCTCTTAAAAACTGTAAGATGGCTGCATTTGGGGTATCTTTATTGTATTCTTTCTTCTGCTGTTAAGCTCATGGAAATGTTGTGAATGTGTTAAAACTCTGCATTGGTAGGAATGATGAGCTCTTGTGACTTCGCTGTGGTTTCTGGTAATGGTGTGTGCCAAAGCTCACCTGCTAACACCTCCAGATTTAATTTTTACAAGTTGACTGTGCCTCCTTTCTGTCCCATCAGGAGGTGGGAGAAAATTTCCCTGTAATTGAGCATCCATTGGGATACAGAGGGGTTGAGGCAGCTTACATTTAGTCGTGGAAGGCAGTACCCTAAAGATGATTCTTCCTAAATAGGGTGTGTTCTATATCTTACTCCAGTGAGACTCAGGAGGTGAGAATACTAAAATGCTCCAGAATATTGCAGGCACTTCAGAGATACTGAATCAATGCAGTTGGAGACAGGATAGAGTTATTTCACCTTCATCCTCCCACCAGGAAAGGATACGCATTTCATGCAAGGAGGCTGGAAGGACTTCCAGAAGTCATTCAGGTAATTAAGAACAGATAGAATTAAGATCTACACAAAGGTGTTCTGAAGTTTTATGTCCTTCAGTCTTATGCCAGAATGCGTCCTCATGCTTCTGCAGCCCTTGGAGAAAAGAGGGGGAAAAGTTCTCTTTAAAAAAAAAAAAAAAGTTTTATCTAAGAAGAGATGCTCCTATAGTTTCTCTGCTCTCAGAAATTCCAGGTCATGGTGAGAGACAGACTTCCCTGGCTGTACCCACTGCAGTTCTTTCTGTGTTGACCGTGCATATTAAGAGTCCTTAAGAAAGGAGCAAAATTTATAGTGATTCATTTGCATCTGATGGACCCAGGGTTCAGTGCTACTGGTAACTTGATCAGCACTATTCAAATGCTAATCTCATTATGTGTGTTAGAGACCGAAGGCAGCAATCCACCTCCATTAGTGCAGCGTGCCTGTGTGATGTTCTGGCTGGTGCGCAGGGTCGCTGTACCCCCTGCGGACACACAGCACATGCTGCGTAGCCTCGGGGTTGGTACCCGCACAGAATGGGAACTTGGTGGAGTAGCCAGTGAAATGAGCAAACGTGGGAAGAGGAGGAGCTGGAGTCCTCTTTGGAAAATGCTGGGGGGAAGGATTGTGGCTAAAAGAACAGTTTGCATGAGACTTTTTTTCCTTTTCATTATAAATATGCCTATCCTTTCCCCTTGCTTCCACATGAACACTGTCAAAAAAAGGCGGTAAACAAAAGGATTTGTCCCAAACGTAGATACAGCTTAAAAGCATGATTAATAATTGTTTGACTTTATGAAAAATATTGTGCCTGTGCTGTTTGGTTAAGACATGGCATTTTTGTTTGTCTTGTGTAACAAGGACTGAAATCTGCTGGGCAGCACGTGGCACACTCATGGACAGCATGCACAGGGGTTACTTCTAGATAAAGGCTTTCTGACAGAACCTTGTTACTGGATGCTCCTTGAAATAATGTTTGGAGGTTCGAGGTGCTGCTGCAGTGTGCCCAGGCCTGGTGTGAGGGAGGCCTACCCCAGGCTGTTGCCTACAGAATGTCAGTGGTGGGTGGGTTTGTTTGAGGTTTTTTGTCCCACATCTGCTTTTATAAGGGTTCTGCATTTGGGAGGTCACAGGAGTTATAATCCTGAAGAAGCAAGATTTGTAAGGTGACATAGTGTATGTATTAGATAAGCTACTTAGCTGGCAAAAGCAGATGAGCTCTGATAACGTGCAGTCCTGGCATCAGCTGGCTTATTAAATAGCACAGCCTCCCCAAAAGGGCTGCTTTTCTGATGGGCCGTTGGCAACTGCAGCAGCCCTGTTTGTTACTAGAGCTTTGTAGGTCTCCGCAATGCCTTTGTGTTTATTTCTGGTACAATATCAGTTGCCTAATAGCAGTGATGGTGCTTCTGTGAGTCTTGTCATTTTAACATGTCCCTCTCCAGGGTCAGTGTGGCTGTGGTTAGCCTCGGTGTTTATTGTGGCAGCAACAAACTGTGAACACAGTTGTGTTAAGGCTTGTGCACGTTATGCATGGCTCTGCTGCCTGCCTGGGGAGAGGAGGACAGGAAGGGTGACACAGTGACATAGATGAGAAATCACAGTAATCATGCAGGAGGACACAAGGGCTGGCAGCTCACTGAAGGGAGGAGATGCCTGCTGGACTGCATTCGGGTATCTCTTCCCAAGGGAAGCCTGGCAACCAAAAGAAGAAGGGAACTGGGAGCAATTGTTGGGAGTGTGGGTGTAAGTGGCCACACAAAGTCTGTGTTAGACACCCACCCCCCACACACACCTTTGGGTGTTAAAACCCCCTTATTGGCAACAGATACAGAGCTAGGAATGTGTCTTGGTCTGTTCTCAAGCAAGTTGCCTCAGCTTTGCAGCGACAAGCCTGGCAAAACAAATTGTGCTTTGCTGTGGGAGGGAAAAAATGTCTGAATTGTAGCAAATCTAGGAGACAGTCCCAGCTGCATGTATTGCTTAGAAGTGAACGTGTGGGGTGGTGACTTTGATCCTGAGGAGAAATCAAGAGGGGGTGAGTCATGGAATTCCATCCTTGTAGAGGTATGGGAGTGACACCTCACAGACAGGAACATGCCTCTGGATAACAGAAAGATAAGAGATACAATTATATATTGCTAATGTGTAGCAAGACTTGGTGAGTGGTATTTTGACTGCCACATCTAAGCTTTTTTAAGATGCTCTCTGTTAGCATACAGATGAAGACTATGTGTGCATTTTTGCATGCACACATGCAAACCACTTCCGTGCTGACAACTCCACACTACTCTTTGGAGCACAGACCTCGCAGCTTTGCAGTTCCCAACCGCATTGCACAGAATCCTGTATGTATTGCAAAGCTCTTTCTTGTGCAGGACAGCGCTGTGCCTGTGTGGCAGCTGATTGTACGTGAGTGATGTCATAAAGCTCCTTATGGGTGTTGTGCTTAAAAGAACTTTTTTAACCTAGGGAAGTAACAAAGTGCAGGAACACCTTATATTCTGGCATTGAGGGTCAGAAGCTCGGATCTTGATTTCAGGCCTGACTGCCTGCACCAGCTTGAACAGAAAGAGATGGGTAGCATAAGGATTCTGGGAACTGTGAGGATAACTGACTAAATTTTGCCCAACATTAGAGGTTGAAGTTAGTAGAACCTTCTAGAATATGTGATCTCTTAGCATCTAGATATAAATTGTTTCTGTGCAGTTTTCAGAGGCCATCTGATCCCCAAAGGGATTCCTGGCTCCATATCTTGGGCTAGAGCAGGATGAAAGTCAGTTTGCCTGTTTTCCTTTGGAGACAGAAGTTACTCCTCACTCAGATGACTTGGGCCGGGTGGAAGTGAAGAGTAAAGCTGACTCCGATGGCTGCAAAGGAGGGATCCCAGCAGTGCCAGTGCAAGGGGCGTCTGTTCTGACTTGGATCCCGGATAAGGAGAACTGGGCGAGAACTTTGGGAGGTGAGCTAAGGTAGATTTGTCCTGGAAAACAGACCTGAAAATCAGTTGTCTCTGCAGCTCTGGTACATGGCAGTGCTTTCCAAACCTGTTGTCTTTAGAGCTCTGGTAACTAGAGCCAGGCACTGAACTCGGGTCTCAGCTCTAGCACGGGGCCTCTGAGCTGCATGTGAGGCTGTGTGCCGTTGACTGCTGTCTGTCCGTAACCGAGATCCCGTTAATTTTCTCGGCCTAATTAAGGGCAGCCTCGCAGCGCTGTGGGCTGGGCGGCAGAGGGCACTCCGAAACAAGCGATGGTGCCCGGGACACGCGGGCTGAGCAATTGGGAAACAAATCTGCCTTTCCTGTAAAGCGAGCAAGTCTGGCAGGGAAAACCTTGCCGTGACCTTTAGTTGTGACATATCTGTCACGGCAGACACCGAGTGGTAGAGCTAGTGAGTACCTGAATATCAGATGTGAAATTGCTCAAGAGCTTGTCAGTTTGTATTCTGCTGGGGAGGTTTTTGACCTTCCAAGGGACATGAAGGAAATGCATTTTGCTGACTCTGCATTGTTGTTGTCTCAGGTGAAGCCTTTAAATATATGGGTCTCCTCTGGTACAGCAAGTGTGCAGAAATCTATAGTGCATTTGCAAAAAAAAAACCAGGTTTGTTGTGGGCAGGGTAGTAGTTCTGTTCATTATTATCACACTGTGTTGGATGTGCAGCAGCTCAATTCGACTCCAGAGGTGGCTGCATTTCTGTGGCTCTGTGCATGTACGTACACTTTTGGAAAGCTGCTTTGGGGTGAAGGTACTCTATATGCAGGTCCTGTTGTGCAAGTATGTCCTTTATTTCGTGAGTACTTTCTAAAAAATAAAAACCTCCCCACGTAACAGTAGTTTAACATTCTTTTTTTACCTTTGAGCCATTTTCCTTGGGCTTCACCTTTGCAGTAGACACAATGGGAAGAAGGAACTAGAAGTCTTTGAGCCTCACAGAAAAGCAGAACACAGGTGGTAGGATGGGGGAAGAAAATAGATCCAAAAGAAGAAAACACTTCAGTGCAGCTATAAAGAGCTCATTGATTATGAATAATTCCTGTGGTCATTTTGAGTCCAGGCAAGTAGTAGTTAATGCTGTCTGTGACAAAGGTGGGATCAAGTATTTGGAATCCTCTGCCATGAAGATAGCCCTGGGCTGTGCTGTTACCAGGCTTAAAAAGCGCTGTCTAGGGATGGATCCCAGCAGGTACCCGGGCTCTGGAAAGTGCTTTCTTTCTCTTACCCCACATATAAACTGGGATTTGAATTTCAATGTTTGCAGCATCAAGCCTAGCCTTTAGGCTGCAACCTCAAACAATAAAGGAAGGAGCAAGTCTAGCAACAGCTGTGGTTGTGTCACAGATCAGAGCTGAAATGGAGGGGCAAACAAATATTCAGTATTCAAGCTCATTAGCTTTCAGACAGGATGACTAGAACAGAGGGAGGGATTAAGCTCTAGGTAAGAAGACAAACCTGCCAAGGAAACGTCTGAGCTGGATCTGTGATGAAACCTCAGGAACCTGACAACCCAGTTGGTTTCCAGGACAATGCTGAAATTACTTTTTCCCGGACTCTCTGCTGACACTGTGATTCTTCTTCCAATTTGAAGAGAGTTTTCTTTCCTTTGAGATGTAGCTCTTATCTGCTGGTGGGACAAGTGACTCAGTGCAGTGCTGGAGGCTATGTGAACAGGGCTGATGGGAACTGAATTCCTACCCATCTGCTGAGCCTGGAAAACCAATCATGTCTGTGTCCTGGTTCATCTCAGATGAAAGGTAAAACTCCTAAGCTTAAATCTCACCAAAGGTTCCTTCAGAACAGATCAGGCTTAAGAGTAGGTACATCTGTTCCCAGCTTCACTGAGGAGCAGGAATTCATGTTGCCATAACCCTGTTGCATGGGATATACGGGGGGGCAGATCCCTTTAGAAATCCTTGAAGTGAGATGTAGGGAGCTCCATTTCTTGCAAAAGATGTGCTGTGAATTTGGGAGCTGCTTTGCCTGCTTAATGCTTATGGAACTTGAACCCAATAGGGTGTAAATTTGGAATCCAAAAATCAGCTTCCATTTCTTGAGAAATGAGCACATCTGCTTATGCCAGGGAGCTCTCAAAGTACAAATTGAAATTGGAGTCCTTTTTCCTCTCATATCTGTTACTAGGATTTTTGAGCATTATTGGTAACAGCTCGGGTAAAAGATTTCACGAGATGCAACTTTTATGCTGAGAATGACTCTTGAATTTAAAACTTGTGTACGATTGAGCCTGCTGCTGATTGCTGTCCATCAAAGTTATTGTGGTTTGCCCTTTTCCTGGGAGATTGTGTCTGCTAATTGTGTAGAAAGGATAGGAAAAGCAAAGCTTGCCCTTCACTTTATTAGGGAACCTTTGCAAAAAGCCCTTCTAGAGGTGCAAATGGCTCTTGCTGACGTGGTGGAGCTGTTCTGCTTCTCAAAGAGTTGATGTACTTTGGGAGAAAGTTACTCATTGGACTTGCAATTGCACTACACTCCGAGGGGTTGTTTGGGAAGTGGAGGTGGGTACTGTGTGTATGCCCGTACAAGCTGTCACCACTAGATGACACCATGACTCTGGCAACAAGGTCCAGATGAACCCCAAAACCAAGGACGTTTTGCCTGTTCGGAGGGTTTGTCACCAACTCAGAACATGAGCTGGATTTGCAAACCTTGCTGTGAACCAGGGTCAAGTTTCCCCCTAATGCGGGCTGAGGTTTGAGCAGAATGGGCTCAGTTCCAGGTGACAGGGTGGGATTTACGATTTGGGGTGGAAACCATCTGAACGTTGTACTTGCAGCTAGGCTGATCTTGGCTGTAGTTAATGCTTGGAGGGCCTGTATTTGAAACAAAATCTCAGACTGAGATTCAGGGAATATGAGCCTGCTTGAACCAAAACCAGAAGGGGTTTGCATGACCCTGCTGTGAACTGCTGTAAGAAGGTTTCACGTGACTTCAGTGTTCACACAAGGTGGGTCCAGGCACAAATCCAGCAGTAGTGTCCAGACGTGGTCAGCAGTAGCCCTGCTTGCCTTTTAACCTGTTGTTGCTGTGGGTGGTAGGTAACTAAACACTTGACAGGGAGTCAGTGAGCGTGCCTTGGGCTGAGCCGCTACAGGGACAGCCTTGTCTCCAGGAGCACTTTGCTTTCTGATCTACTGACTGACTCATTACCCACGTGCAGAAGGTACCTGCTTCTCCTGGAGTGTCTTTCTGGGCTCTCACTCTTTAAATTGCACAGGATGTAGTAAGGTCTGCAACTGTTTGTTGACCAAGCAGCTGTTGCTTGCTACTTCTTTCTTTTTTAATAGAGGAAATGCTTAGTTATTCCCTAGCCTGAAAAAGGTGCTTTCTCCTGTAATTACTGCATATGCACACCTACTCAAGTCACCTTTCCGTTGCTTTTTTCATCTCTTTCAACAAGACTTGGAGGATGTTCACATGAAGCGTGTTAATAAACCAACCTGCATGCCTTCTGCTCCTGCAAAGGGTATTTCTGCATCTTGAAGTTTGGCAACTGTCATGTAATTATGTGGCTCCAAGAACAGATTCAGGGAATTGATAATCTAAGAGATGTTTGTACAATGCTCTGTCACCTCCTTTGAAGTTCATGTCTTTCCACTACCACCTCAGTGACAATCCTCACATACAAACTGGTTAAATACCTTGTAGCAAGGAGTCAGCACAGAGCGAGGGCATTCACCTCATGAGCACATTGTCTGTAGGCTGCCCTCAGACATCGGTTGTCCTTGTGTCCCACACTGGCTGTGGCCTAGAGGCATCCCAGCAGTTTGAGAGACAGGTCTTTTTGGTAACACTGTGACTCACAATAGTGCTTGGAGATTTGGATTTTATTTGGCAAACTTATATGCATGGGAGTTTCCCCAAGTTACTAGCTTCATACGTTGATATTTTCACAGGATGGTCAGATGGCCAGCTAAAACAAACTAGCCTTATTAATATGGTTATCTTATGTTAATTTGTTATGTGTGTAGAAAACTCTTTCAAAATAACATTCATAAAAGCTTCATCACTGTTGTAAGGTTAAGTGTCACAGAAAACCTTACCGCAAATGTTTTGGTTTATTGTTTGTTTCTGTAAGACAGAACAGTGGAGTGTTTACCTTGAATCATCCCAAAGCTTGCTCTGATTGGAATAGGTTTTTGGTGGAAGTCAGCTTTTATGTAAGGCTGAAATTTATATTTCTGTGCTTGACGATACCATGGCTTTTGCTATATTCACTGATGCAGTCAGAGAATTCTAAATTATTAGTTTTACAAAAACTGTGTTTGTAGCTCATCATGGACCAGTGGTATCACTATTCCTGTTTTTAATTAACATCTAAATGAATTTACCAGCTTACAGCATTTGGGTCTCTGGGTCTCCAGAAGACCCTGAGGGCCTTTTTGAAATGCAGGTATACTTGTTATCTTGCAAAGCTGCAACACTGTACCTAATTTTAATGTGAGATTGCGTATTTTTGTTCACAATTTGGACACTTCATTCTTATGACCCTTCACACGATGAGGTGCCGTTTGGTGGGAGGGGCAGGACTCTAGGCAGGAGAAGTAAGAGGCAAACTGTTTCCTTTTTACACTGTGATAGTTCAGCCCAACCTCTGCCACAACTGGTGTGTAAAACTGACACCAGGAGAGATCAGGGGAGGCAACAGATAGGGGTGGGTAATAGAAGTAAAACAAATGGGTATTCATGGCCTAGAATGCCAATTGCAGTATGGGTGTGTTGTCTGTATCAGGTTGTTCCTGTCCCAAGTCTGGAGCAGCAGGAGTGGTGTTCTGGTGTGTTCACTGAATTATCACAAGTGGAAGAAAGTAGGAGCTCAGTCTCATGTGATACTTCTTCTGGCAGAGTGTCAGGTAGCTTTCATCCCTGATAAGCCTTCCAAAATTCATTGCAAATTTTTTTTTTAATATATTGAAAGCCTTTATTGCTTAAAGAAAATTACTACTTTCCGAGCAGTGTGTTGTACTGCAGAGATTTCTTGCTGTGTCCAAAGGTATAACATACAGCTATATCCTGCACTCAGCACTATGTTGTCTGAGCTTATGCTACTCTTAATGTTCTCCTCAAGTCCTGTGTGAGCTTCTGTTACTTCCAAGGGTCAATGTACTACAGGCACAACTTCTTTCCTTCGCCTGCAAAGTCTCTCTGGAGCAGATGTGTGAGGGGGCTGAGTAGAGCTGCCACAAGCACCCTCCAGGGCTCTGGGCAGCTCTGACTGCTCCAGAATTAATGGGCCATGGTCTCTGTGAATGTTGAGAGCATTCTGTAGGTGTTCCTTCTAACCCTTAACCTTTCTTCCTCCACTGCCATGTGCAGAGTATGGATGGGGAAAATAATAATTCCTGTATCCCCTAGCCCCCCTGCCCCTGATCTGCCAGGGTTACAGTATTCAAGGTAGCTTTCTGCAGTGGTGGAGGATTGAAAGCCTCCAGCACAGACACATGAGTGAGCTCTGGGCTGGGAGCACTGTACACCTTGAGCTATGAAGAACCGTATGCCTTACAGGAAACAGCAATGTTACTGAAGCATCATCAGTGCTTCTAGGTGTGGATTTCTGATTTATTCTGTGACTGACTTTTACTTGTGAGCCTGGATGCCTTCTGAAAAGCAGGCTCTCCTGTAGAATGTCTGGGAGGCCAAATGAGACTGTTTGGTAGGTTGAAATGTCACTGCAGCAACCCTCTTTGTAGATTCCTGTAGTGCTTGTAGCTTTCTGTTTGTCTGGGAATATGGAATCTCTTGCTTGAGAACTGATACTCTACAAGTTAGTGCTTGCTGCCTGCTCACCTTCTGCGTGCTGATGAGATAGGAAAACGACCCAGAAAGTTAATGGAGAGTCAGAACTGTTGTAGTTTGGAGAAGAGGGGAGACACTTGTAAGAATCAGTGTGATCTTCCCTATGTTCTGCTGCCTGTGCCTTGTTGTTTGTTCCTGCATCTACACACAGGATAGCAAAGTGGGTAACAGCTTGGTTTTGCGCTGGATCCTTCTGCTGAAATCAGGAGTTGGTGTCGTCTTTGCGAGCCAAATGTCACTGGTGCTGTTTAACACCATACTGCATCCACTCTCCAGCCGGCTTCTGCAAAGTTAGCTTCCCACATAGGTGCAAGAGTCCCACAGATTGCTCCTGCAGATAACCTAAATGGTGTGAGTGGTGCACAGAGCTGCCAAAATCAGAAGCTCTTCTTAGCTGAGTCACTTGATGGGCTATGTTGGGAAGGTGAGCAAAAGAGCCTGGGTCTATTTGCCCATCTCTAACACAGGATGATGTGAAGAGTCTCATGTTGACATTGCTCTGTGACCCCTGGACTGGAAGTGCCAAGGCCTGGCGTTTCATCAGAAGAGCTGTTGGGCTCCCAGCGTAGCTCCTATTTGGTGGGCCTGCTGAGACCCCAGTGGGGAAGGATTTTCATCTTCTCTCTTGCAGCTGGAAAAAGAGAGGCCTAAACAGACTTGAGTCAATGATGCAGACTCCTGCGTGCCCTGCTCTAGCCCAAGAGCTGCTGGTGCCCATTACGGAGAGATTTCAAAGCTGAAGAGCTGAAGCAGGGCACTGAAGCTCTCCCTAAAAGTGAAGCAAAAGACTGGAGAGCCATTCAGTGGGGCCCCAACCAGTGAGGTGTCAGTAGGTCGTGGCAGTGTCAGATACCTGCTTCTTTAGGGGATGAGAGTGTAACTGCAGGGAGTGAAGAAGCAGGCACAGCTTCTTGCTTGAAGTCCTGCCTGTAGAAAAGAAGCTCCAGAAAAGGCTGTCACTCTCCTGTTTGGTTTTTCTTTCTGTCTCCTTCTTCCATCTCCCTGTCTGGCCATTTGTGCTGCCTGCCTGTTTGTTTGTTGGCTGACTGCCTGCTGAATTATTTACCAGCCTGACTGAATTAAGCAGCAGCAAGAGCAGGCAAGTGAACCTGAATCCCACCTGAGACTGTTCCAGGGAGAGGGGGGTAGAGAAGTGGGGTATGCATTATGGGGGTGTTGATGATACCTAGTGCTTAATTAAATGTACCAGTGCATTCCAGGCAAAAACTTGTGGGAGGAGAAGCTCCTCTATTGCCCTGAGACAGGGTTGAGTGCACTAGCACACCAGCTCATGTGACAGCGTGCTCCATCTCCAGGCAGAGGGAGGGTCCTGCTGCTGGGAGTTGCCTTCAGCCCTTGCAAGCCTCGTGTCAGCAGAGCTGTCAAGCGGCCATTGCCTGTGACCACATCAGTAACTTGTTTGTGACGGTTCTTGTGCTGTGTGGGGTTGATGGAGTTAATGAGTGCATTGTACATTATTAGAGGCTGAATTGACAATTATGCTAATTATTGTGTCTCCCAAAGTGCCACAGTTACTGCACATGTTTAAAAGGACAGGGGTTCTTGTACCACACGCTGAATCAGAGCTGAGTATCTAGACACTAAAGGACCTCTCTTTACCAAATGGTGGTACACTGCATGTTTGATGTAAGGAAATGTCTCCTGGTTGGCGTATCCCTCTCAGCAAGAATGTCCAAGCTTAGCACACAGTCCTTAGCTCATGTAGATCCTCTACTGTCTGTGCATCTCTCAGCTATGAAGTCTTACAGATGGGGAAAATGAGATATAGATCATTCTGTGATATATCTGGTCTGGTCACTCTCTCACTAGAGCACACATGCTCCAGTGTGGTTGTTCTCTCTAAGCCAGTGCTGCTTACCCTGTGGTTGACACAGCCTTATGACTCTGGAACGTGACCTCATCACAGTTCTTCAGACCGTAGCAGTTGGTTCAAATGGCAGAGGTCTTCCCAAGACACTGCTACTCCTGTCATGCTCTGCCTGTGCTGAAAAGCACCAATCTTCCCACAAGTCTCTATATGCCAAGGTGAAGAAGCTGATTGTGATTTGTAGATATGCCAGTTTGGGCTGCTCTCTAGGTTGCATCACTTTGTCATGCAATTGTTTGTTACTGTCATGCCATTATGGTAATGCTGTCCTGGCTCTTCCTACTGTGTAGGTGTCCCAGTAAAGATAACCCAGGGATGTGTTTGTGCCTTAATACTAGTTTTGGATCATTGTTTCTGGGTACTGAGCAGTTGCAAACTACAAAGCAGTATAGGATTTGAGAAAGGTTATCTTCCCTGCTTCCATGGGCTCATATGCAGTGCTCACCAAGATTACTGCTGGCTTCAGTCAGAGCAGAACTGAGGCTGAGAACTGGGGAATGCTGCAATGTGCTCCAAGTCATCCTTACTGCTGAGCTGAGAGGTAACTATTCAAAGCAATATGGTACCAGTGTGTGGGCTGCACAGCCTTTCCAAAAGGCTCTTTAGGTGTCTGGTGGTTAGACTGTGCTGGGCTCCATGCTGGTTGCAACATCTCCAGTTCGTCCTTAGGCATAGCCGTATTCATGCAGTATAGCTATAAACTGGGGATAAGTTCAGACTGCAAAATTTATGACAACTGTGGCTTAAACAAGGAACTCATGCACCTTTTAAAGCTATAGGCTGTTTCTTTCATATTGTCTTTTCCCTGAGAGAGTGTTCATCTCACCCAGTTTAGCAGGAAAAGCCATCTGTCCACTAAGTGACTTGTGAATCTGGGAGTGCTTCAGTTACACATGGACAGTATAGAGCATCTTGGTCTTAGGCCAGCTGATTGAGAACTGGTCCCTGTCAGCCCTTTCTTCCACATGTGGATATACATGCTTGAGTGTATTAGGAGAGACTTAACCCCTCCAATCAGCCTCCTTGCAGTGCTATCTCCCAGACTTCTTACTTGTTCTGGAAGGGAAGAGATGCCTTAACATGGCATGTCGGAAGCGGCAACCAATGCAGACTCGTCCTTACTGTCTATAGCATCAGTTTACCGTGTGAGGTAGAATACTGCCTCCAGAAGTTAGATAAAGAGGGAGCTGAAAACAGCAAGACATGAGAAGAGCACTGTGCGATCAAAAGCACATGCCTCATGAATTTATCATGAACTAACTCTGTGGGACTCTTGCTACATAAATCAACTGATAACTCACCATGTAAAAGATCATATACAACAATTCACCAGTTCCTTACCATTTCTGCTATATCCCTGTTTCTGAAATTCCCTGTACAATTGGTGTGAACGTGCTCACACACACTGCTCTGTTGCAGACATATGTATATGGCACATCAAGGTAATGGATTTTTCTTGAATAACTTATGCAAGTACTGTCATGTTTTGCATCAACAGTAAGTGATTTCTTATTGCATAAAGCAAGGAGTTTAAAAGAGTTGATGACCCTTTCTGGCTTTATTCCAGATGGGGGGTCATGTGTCTGGGTTACTGCCCAACCTTTTCCAATAAGTTAATTCCCACTCCTAGGATTGTAATGGCTGCATTGAGCTGTGCTCCTCTCTATAATAATTACTTACAGAAAAGAAAAAGTGGTTTTTCACTGGTCTCCAACATTTGTCCTCACGCCTTGCCAGCATTTTGTGCAGGTGCCTACGCTGTGCACTTTCTGTGAAAACTGAGGCATTGGGTCCAAAACTTATGCTGGAGTGAGCATACATACCAGGTTCTGAGGCTCTACAGCAACATTGGAGTCAACCAGGTTTGTACTGTCCTTGTGCCTACAACTAATTTAATGTATTTCTTTAATAAGAAAACTTAACTGCCTTAGATCATCAACAGATGTCATCTATCTAGATTTCAGCAAAGCACTTTGTAAGGTATCTCATGGGAATATTACACTTTCAGAGAAAATGGGGATTAGCGTGTGGCTTTTATAGTAGAAGCTAGCAACAGGAGAGACTGCACAGGGAAGGAAGGTCACGGGGTGGAATTCTGCCAGCACAAGGTTGATGTATTTACAAGTATTAATTCTACTACTTATATACAGATTCACTGTGGACAATATTAGGATTCTGCAGAAGCATCTGTATGTACAAATATATCAGAGGAGCTGAGGGTCCCTCTTCCTTTGCCTTTGTACCCATGAACAGTACTTGCCTGCTCTAGTCTCTGCAAGAGGAAATGACCCTTTCTGGTGCTGGCATCCCCTGCTGTGTTTCAGAGAGATTTACTGCTCTCTGTTCACTGACTGTACTTGGGAGCTGGTATAAAAACAAATACTTAAGGGATGCATACGTCAGCAAAACTTTTCTCCCTGATTACTCAAGTTATGCCAGGGATGGGCTTTCTGTCAAAGGAAGAATCGTAAGTCTGGATCTGTCTTCCTTGGGTGAGGTCAGAATTTCCTCTTAAGTCTGCTTCTGTCCACATGTCTGAGCTTGGAAGGAGGAGGGGATGGTCCTCCCTAGCGAGTCAAAGGAGAGAAGACGTTCCTGGCTGATACCAATACCAATGTCGAAGGGAGATCTTCTTTCTATGGCATGTATAACCAAGCAGATGGCTGTACATGAGCATCAGGGTCATCCAGCTTCAGGCTTGTAATACTTGGTGCAGCTACCACTGCTGTACAACAGCAAAACAGAGGTCCTTTCCCCACTTGGCAGGGAGATGACGGAAGAGATGCACCTTGGGGAGCAGGTACTTGGGTGGAATGACTGAGGGAGCCTCAGATAGTACAAGAGGGAAGATGATCATTCAGAGATGAGAAGGGAGATTATGTAGGACTGGAAAAGAGAAAAGGAGTCCAGAATAAAATGAAAACAAAGGGTGGAGTACTGTGGGAGGAGACAGAGAGGGACTTACTTTGGCCGCAGTCCGGAGAGGATGTTTTTCTTCTCTTCCCTTTTTCCCAACCTCTACCCTTTCTCATCTTTCCCATAAAAATATTTTAACCAGCTTGCTGCATGGCAAGTCAGTCCAGCATGCATTCTGCACTGCTCAGCTCTCAGTGACTGGTCAATTTGTGCTGTTTCTTTTTGTTGAGATGATCTTATCCCTTTTCCATTTTTCCATGTGGGAGTTTGGTATCAAGAACAAAGGTTTGGAGCTGTCCCACTGGTAGGATGTGATGTGTTAACAGGGAGAAGTGAAGGGAGCCATCCATGCCTGGCACTTTGGAGCCATTTCCTTTCCTACTCATGGATGTTTGTTAAAGAGGTGTTTTGGTTTAACTGTAACTTATTGGATTATGTGATTATGGCATTTGAATTCTTTATTGGATCTTTTGTATCTTGGTCCCTGAGGTTGAGAGGGACTTATTTTCTGGCCTTTGATGTGTTTGAAAAATCAGGCTATTTGTATCACTGCTCCTTTGCTTTGATTCTTTCACTCCTCCTCTGGGGAGCATTCTGATGTGCAGAGTTCAGCTGTGTGTGTGTCTGCTGCATGGGATGTCTTTGTGGTTTGTTTTTGTACCAGGCACAAATCACCCCTCCTGGTCCCTTCTCTGCAAGTTGTAATGAAAGCAGGCTATTGCTGACCAGTTCTTTTGGAAACTGGTTTGCACAGAAAATTCAGTATTTTGAGAGACACAGTACCTTTGCTTGGAGGGGATGGGTGGCATTGCAGCAATGCTCTGATTTCCCCTCAGCCCCTTTCTCCTGTGTCTAGAAAAAATCTTGTTATAGTGCACTTGTCAAAGAATATTCCTCATGTTCTGCTGCATCTGCTTTTTCCTGACGGTTTTGATTGAGGTGTCAAGAGAGGACTCTTCCTAACCCCATAGTGGGAAGTGAGAAGGTTCTACCTGGTGCTTTACCACAAAGCAGCACTCTGTGAGCAGAATATCAGAGAAGGGAAACTTGCTTAGCCTGCAAGAAAAGGTAAGGCCCAGCCCAGTAAACCCTGCCAAGAAGGGTCAGTGTGGTGAACCACCTTATGCTTCATTTGTCCCCTGTCAGTGGAGAGTGATACACTTAATAGAACGGTAGTGGAAAGGATGAAGGGATTTCTGCTGGGGAGAAGTGAGGTAAGCCATAATTAACTAGAATGCTGAAGGAAAAACTCCATCTTGGAGCTGCTGAATTTCTCTTGTGAGTACAGATTTTTCACACATGCTCTTAACACACAGCACAGCTGCTCCCCTGTGCCGTAAGACCCATCCTCATTGCATTCTCCACAGTGTGTCATATCAGGAAATGGGACCAAATAAAAGGATGACTGAACCTTTGTGGAGATACCCAATGAACAAAGGTCTGTGAGGCTGAGTGTTCCTCCTGGTGCTGAGCACAGGCTCAGTGTGAGGTGTTGGCTGAGGGAGTAGACTCTCCTGTGCTTCTGTTAATTCTGGAATTAATTTCCCCACTCAGCATGGGTGAAAAAGGGGCGCATTGGCCCCAAGGAAGAGGAAGACAGTGGTGTTGTTAATGGTCACCCCAGCAACAAGAAACAAGGGGTTCCCCTGCCTCCCTTCCTTTCCATGTAGAATGAGCTAATGCCTCTAACTGTAGTGACTGGCTTGTGTGTAACTTCTCCTGCATAAATAGTTACTGCTGTGTTCCTGCTTCTTCCCAACACTGAGAACATCCTTGTTTTCTCCTTTTGAAAGGAGACTCAGCTCCTTTGAGCAGTTTCCAGCCAGTGCCATGTCCCTGTATAACCAGTGTGTGCTTCATGGCACAGGCTGCTTCAGTGCTGAAGCATGTGCTAGTTGGAAACAAGCAATTCGGTGACCTCTTTTTCTCCAAAGGTGTAGTTTGGAAATAGCTCTGCAAGGACTGCTAGTGCCCAAGCAGTGATTTTGTTCCCACATCCTGGTCATCATATGTGATAGCTGCTCTTGTTTTGAATGGTGACAACTGGCAGAGAAGGCTGCAAACACTGAGCCTGCATTCTGCCTCACCCTCAATACTTGTAGCTTAAGTGGGCCTGAACTATTTTTAAAGGAAACCTTTCAAGAGTTGTTAACAACAAAGTCATAATGGCAGCCTCTGACACAGCTGGAAAACATCTGCAAACACTTGGGACAGGTAACAGTTTGATGAGGGCAAAGTTGTATCAGACTGCAACACGGCTCTTGGGGATTAAAAACCGTAGCTGGTGGGGTTAGCATGACCTCTGGTTTGGCTTGGAAGCACATTGTGTTAAGGAAAGATTGGTAAATCATGGCAGCTCCTTGTTTCTGGAGAGTGTCAAGATGTAGGATACCAAACGAAAAGATAATTTACCTGACAAATGTAGCCCTACTTTTATGGAATTTTTCTTCTTGAATTTGCTCATTATGCGAAAGTCGTTGGACTTCTGTGCCATTTTGAGGGGTGGGGAATTAAATTTTTGGGTTTTCATAGGCTGTCTTTAAACAGTTGCCCGCACTTGGTAACTGTGGTCACTGTTTGTGGTTAAATGACTAATGTTTTGCATTCCCTAACTTTGGAAATAGTTATGGTGCAGATGTGCCTGGGATTAGTTTTGTTGTGTTTCTGTAAAGATTTGGGCTTTCTGCTGATGGAGACAATCATGGAAAGCATCCTTGAAACTTCATTATTCACAGAAATTATGGCAAGAGCATAGCAATGACAAAAAGAGTGATTGCCATACCAAATACATATTTTTGATGTTTCGTTTTCTACATTTGCTCTGAGGAGTGTGTGTATGGTCAGGATGTAATGATTTTTATATTTCTGCTATCTTGGCTTGATCTGTGTGGTGGTAAGGAGACTCTAAGGTGTGGGGACTACACCATGTTGAGAATACAGCAAAAAGAGTGTTTTGTCCTCTCCACCGATTGCCTCAGATTACCCTTGTATCAAAAATTATTTTTTTAAAAAATCATTCTAGTTGAAATGCCGGGTGAAGTAGATTTAGAGATGTAGGTATTTTGCTGATCATTATGGAGCCATTAAACAGCACTGCACTTGCCCCATACATTATGTTATTGTTTTTGATGTCAGGAAAGCCACAGGTCATCTTTTTTCTCCTCTCTTAATAAGATGCACTTCTCACTTGAAGCAGACCACTCGGAGCATGGAGCATCTCCTTAAATATGAAAAAAGGAAGCAGAGCTTCAGTGCTCCAGCTATCACTCATGGTGTCCTCTGGACCCACACGGTGCTGTTTGGCGGAGCAGTCCAAACTGCTACTAGATAAGATGTCCACTAGAAAGACTCTGGTTTTATGGGCCTCTCAATTTTATCAGATAAGCTTTATGCAGAGTAAATAATGTCAAAAGACCTTGTTGGAAAGACCATGGCAGAAGTTCTATGTCTGCACAGTAACCGATGTGTTGGGGACACTATTCCTGAGCCAGGGTTTACCAGGAAGGCTTCTCAGGGTCTGCAAAGAGGGGAGGAAGGCTTGGGTTTTTAAGCTTAGTTAAAGGGGAGAATTCAATTTATCTTTTCTTCCAGTTTAAAATCTGATTTAAGACTATATAAGCAAACAGCAAATAATCTTTGTCTTCCTTATCATCTCCTTTTTTGGATTTACTGTAAGTACCTGGTAGTGCTTCAAGTAACTGCTTTGTGTCTCACTATGTCAATAATCACAGACTAATCCATGAGAAGGCTTGTCTGTGGGGATGTCCAATTGATCTCAATTTAAGCATTCTTAGGAGTGGAGCAAGGTCTCATGTGTCTACCAGCAAAATGGGAATACCAGGCTTCAAAACTTGGTCTGAGCGCTACTTCTGTATCTTCATAAATTATACCAGTAAGGAATAGGGTTCTTTATCAAAAGCACTGAGACATCCTCTCGGCTATATAAAATTATGCAGATATGAGGGCATTTTAACAAATGCAGATGTTAATTCGTCAACTTTATTCTCTTCTTTTAAACACTTGCACCACAGTCAGATTAGAGGCAAACATTGTCTTCCATATTCAGCTGTTCTAGTAAAAGATGTTACCATCACCAACTGATGTTACTGTCTGCACTGATCACCGGAACAGCCCCAGGCAAAGTTGAGTGCCTGTCTTAAGCAGTTTCAATTGTTGGTCACAGCAAAGCTGTTGGCTCTGCCTGAAGAAAATTAGGGAGTGCTCACAATAAGCACTCCTTTGGCAACTCAGTGGAAACATAGCCTCTGTGAGGACAGAAGAGATGGGAGGAGTAGGTGAGCAGCTGGGGGAGGTAAGCACTGCTTCTGGGTGACTGTGGCTGTCTGTGTCCTTGAACACCTTTGTACCACCAGAGTGACAGCAGAAAACTGTCTGCATGTAGATGTGTCTTCTGTTATTGCATATGAAGGAAAGTTTCAGCAAATCTTAGATGACTTCTTTACCTGTCATAAAGAAGCAAACTAGGGTAGGTACCACTTTTATATAACTTCTAAGGTGCCCAAGGTTATGTGAAGTCATTGTCAGTGACAGACCTAGAAACAGAACATAGGAGTCCTGGCTTTTTAACTATCTTCTCTAATCATTAGATGATACTTCCTCCAGATGTTTCAATAAGGGGTGCTATAAAAAGTTTTTGACATTGCTGTTGCAATTCTTCATTTCCAAAGGGCTGCCTGCCTTTATGTTTTTAATATCACTGCTTTGAAGCACCATAGCTAGAAGTGACAGTGCCAGAAATAATAACAACAATAATAATCTGCATAGCACAACAGGCATTTTACCAGCATGTAGGAAGACAAAGGTCTCAGTGTGTTTTGTATTAGCACACTGGAAGTCTTATTGAGCCTATCTGGAATGCATAGGTGGGAACCTTAACCCCTCATACGCTGAGAAGAAAATTGTATGCAGACCTGAGAGCTGAATTAAATGAATAAAAGGGCACATGAGCTTCATTCCTTTAGCGGTGGGAGGTCTTTCTGGACCATATGCCTTGACAGCCTTGTTCAAGCTTATGTCTTTAATATCCATGTGACACCAGAGTGGTTAATTTACAAGTATTTTTTCCACTTTCTTCAGTCATATTTAATTATTCTTTATCCTAGACCAGAAAAGACAGAGGAAAGGCAAAAGCTGACCCAAATCTTAAAACTATTTTCCTCTCTGCAAATTCCATCCTTGTTCTGCCATGGCCCATGTTTAAAACCCAAGCAATAAAACATACAGCGGTGACATAGGCGAATTGTCCAAAAAGGACAATGTCTGAAGGTTTATGATTAGGTTTTATATTCCCTCTGTCTACAGAGCAACACTTCCTGAATGTTTCTGTGGTGGGAAAAGCATCCCAGCCATTTCCCCTTGTGGATGATGGTGTAATTAGAGCTGTAAAGAAAGAACCCATGACACTAAAAGGCTGTAAGTGCTGCAGATTTAGGACAACAGGTTTCTATGGAAACTGAAGTGAAAATAGGACCTTAAATGGATGAATAACAATAATATGAAAAAATTCTCAGTTTGGATCAGTCTGTAAGTTGCACTAAAATACAGCCTGCCTTTCTGGCAGTTATTTGCGTAACCTTTTCCAGGGTGCTCTCAATGAAACCTTGCCCCTCCAACTCTTCTATGTAGAAACATTCTTTCTTTAAAAAAAGAAAGAAAGAGGAGGAATTTCCAATGGATGGCATGCACCCATTTATAGATGTTATCAAAATAATTTGAGGTTAATATAGAAAAATACACAATGTAATAAGTTATGACATCCATTGCCATCACTAGTACTACTGTGTTGGAGTCCCTGGTAGTAGCTGAAAGTTTTCCTTCATCAGATGGAATATGAAGTCTTCTTATATTCTGGTTCAGTGATGGTGCACTGGAAGGATGGGGCAGTGCCAGTGATACCTTTGCAATACTTCCATGTAATTCACTGCGTGCTGGACTTGCCAGTTGTTGATAGCTAATGAGAATGCTTTGCAGTCCAAGACTAGTTCTTGTGTCTGCAGTGGGAGATCCTTTCCTTCAGCTCTCCAGTTTCTGAGGAAATTGGGAACAGCCTCCTACTGACAGGAAACCTTTCAGGGATTTTCAGTAAAACATGGTGTCTTACATTGGCTGTGCCATGCTTTAAGCAACATCTGAAAATGCTGCTGCTCCAGGAAAGAACAAAAGGGGACTTGTCATTCTTTGCACTGTGACTTTTTTTTTTGTCTTGTTGAGTGTTTAGCAACAGAGGAAGAAATGAAACTGCAGCAAGGGAAAGGTTGAACTGCCGGTGACAGAAATACCCATATGGTCCTGTTTGATTCTGTAGAAACAGCCTTGCAAACTTTGTAGTAATAAATATACTAACTCAGGGATATATAGGAGAAAACTTTGTAGATTACACACTTCTCTGCAACTAACCTATATAGACTAAATATATATGTGGAATTATTACTTAAATCGGTGGCAACCATACTGGGACACATCTGTGCAGTGATTGACCCTAAGAATTTATCATCCCCCTGGCACTCTGAGTGGTTCATGTTCTCTGTAGCCCGAGACATGGATTAATTTTGCAAGCAGTGGGCTAAAAGTCATTATATGCTGCAGTTGAACTCTTTGCAAACCATCCCAGAAGAAGAGTGAGCCTCATGGCATGCTGGGTCTCTTAAAAAAGGTGCAAAGCCACTCTTCCAAAGGGGAACGCCTTAAACCAGTCTGTTGCCAGTCATTGAGTCTGAGTCAAGATCCTGATTTGTAGGAGTGGGGTCTACAGCAGCACCATGTGTCTAAAAGCCAGTGATTTCTGGTCTGAAACTCGTGTCCTACCATTTGAGTTTTAGTGAAATAATACATGCTTCCCTGACTCTCCAGCTTTATGTTGCTATAAATGAGAGAGAAACCTCTTCTCTGTCCGTGTGTCTAGGATCTCTCATTGCATGGCAAGGCAGGCAGATTCGTGATTCTGACCACTGTGCTTGTACAGGCTCTGGGCATCATCCAGATGCTGACACACTGGCTCCAGACAGCCTCCCCACAGAATAAATGCAGTTAAATTCTTGATCTGATTGGCAGCCCTGGGAATTCAATTCAAGTCCCTGGGGAGAGGCAGGAGAGCATTTCTTTTCTTTGTGGCTATTGTAATGAAAATGAATAAATCCTTCTCCCTCCCCCCCATCCTCAGGTTGTCACTGGCCTGGATTAATTCTGTGTACATTTTTTGTCTTCCTTCCCTAGCTGCTTCTTGAGGAGGGCATTACCTATTTTTCTGTTCGAATTCAAAGCAAAGCCAAGCAACCTGGTAGGTATGAATCCAGGAAGCGAAGACAACCTGGCTGAAGCCTCTCCAGTCTTATGGCTCTGTAGGCTCATCAGAGCCAGTGGGAGCGAGGCTGGTCACACTGTCCGTTTCCTTTAGTGTACATCTCATCATCGTTCTGTTCTTTTTAAGGTATTATTACTTGATGATTTACCCACGGATTTACCCATTCTCCTAGGCAAATGTAAGTTATTCACAGCTGGGCTGGGGCCTAGCGTGCTCCCCTGGTCTGCCTCCTATTCATCAGTGTGACATCTAACATGGGATATTAGCTCACGGCGCTCAGCAGTGAAGAGAGCAAGCCCCCGTGCCGCAGCGTGGGTTAGGTCAGGCACAAATGAATTGAGGTGAACAGCAGCTGGGACCCAGCGCAGGGGCTGGGCTGCAGCGTTCAGCAATCACCGAGTGCCTTGGGGATGCCGTGCTGCAGCCAGCCTGCAGTGTCAGAGCAGAGGCTGCAGGGACCAGCCCTAACTTGCCTGTCTGAGGAAACCCCGTCTTAGCCTTTGTTTCAGCAAGGCATTTAGGCATAGTTAAACTTCACACTCACGGAAAAGCTTGCAGGGGAAAAATGGAAAAATAGATTTTTGTGCTGAATTTTTGTTCACTGAAACTGCTCTGGCTCTTCCCATTGAAGGAAAAAATGAAAATAGAAATTCAGTTTTTTGGGAAGAAGCCTTTTAGTTTTGAAAATACTTTTTTTAAAGATCTGGTTTATGGTTAGTGAAATAAAATATTTTAATGGAAATTAAAAACTCCTCCAGAATTTTCTTCAGAAAAGCAACCAATATTTCTCAACCAGCTTTATTTAAGTTTAAAATTACTTACATGCTTTC
>NW_010135631.1:23892-39174 GCF_000699245.1 Pterocles gutturalis
GAATCAGAACTTTAAAAGACAAACCTTTTCTTATCTTAGCTACAGTACCCGTTTCAACTTACGTAGGACATTAATTTAGTTACACGCTCTCTTTTTTCTTGTAATTATAGGCCTTTAAAATCCTTTTTTTAAAAAGTGTATGTGATTATTATATAGATCAAGTTTTTACCTCTGTCAGACATTTGCATAAAAATTTACACCTATTAATGCAAATCAGGGCCATAGGAAGAGAAACAGAATTTCCCTAAGCTCCTTGCTCTGAATTAGGACTCCAGTGTCAGAGGTTGGGCTGAAAAATACAGATGTTGACATCAGCTGTATTCCCCAATGCTCTCATAATTGCAAAATTGTCTGATGTTTCTGTTGGTCATAATTCTGTCAGGCAGGTTAGGAGCACTGTCATGTTGCTGCGCTGCAGTATTAACACCTTGTTGAGCTGAATGAGAAGCCTGCACCTCTTTTTAAGGCAATTGATTTAGTAATTTATGATCTGCAGGCCAGAGGCTCCCGGAGGCTCTTCTGAGAGCGTGAAAGAAAAGTGCGCCTGTTGTCAGCGTGCTTAGATTTGCCATACAAAGCCTAGGACAGCCACTGGGAAATTTTTAGGGTCTGCAACCTGGAAAAGGTTGATAACTGTTGATTTAGACTGTCAGCAGTCTCGGCAGCCAGAGCTGCTCCGGGTTAAGATCTGGGCATTTCCTCTCCAGCCTTCGCCTGGGGAAGGTGATTGGTAACTTTGGAAGGTAACGTTTTTAAAATGGCTGAAGAAAATTTTCTGTCATGTGCTGCAGAGAGAGCATCTTGTCAAAAGGTAGCACTGGGCCAGGAGTTCATCAAGGCTTCAGCGAAGAACTGAAGAGGAGAGTTTTCCCAGGCAGAAAAAACAAGCTGGGCATTGAACTCCTTGTGGAAATCAATTGAATGCTGAACCTGCATTCAGGATCTTGAGACCCCCTCATTGTCTCTAAATGCTGAGAACTTCAACAGTTGCATTAAAAGGGATGAAGTAAAATAAAATGGTAAAGCTACAAGAACCCTGTATCTCAAGGCATAAACCTCTGACTTGAAGGAGCTTTTCCTCTGGGCAGACTGTTCTGTGATTTGCCTGCTGTGAAGCTCCCCACATTTACATCTTTGCAAGGAATTGTTCATCAAAAAGGAAAAGAAGCAAAAAATCTCCAGTTTATGGAGCACTGAAATCCTGGAGTGCATGCAATCCTGAGCTGCTGAGCAGGATTTCAGTCACTCTGGAGCCAGGCGAAGGCGCTGCTGTTCTCACGGGTGGAGCTGTGCTGCGCTGGCTGCCTGCCTGCGGCCATCCCACCTGGTGCTCACCTCTGTTGCATTTGGAATGGGAAGGAAAGTTGAGCATGCTTGAAGGGGAAATTATTTTTCTAAACTTGTTTGAATGTTGATGTTAATTTAATTTGTTGTGTTTTCTGATAAGTACTTGAGTATCTGGAAGCTTTTATTCTCCAATAGTCAGTGCAAGAAATCTGCACTGGCCCAGAGCAGCATTTCCCAGTGGCTAAATCTCTTAGAGAAGGATTTATTTCAAAGCACAGGCCTCTCCCATACAAGCTAAATTGACATTGTTATTTAGGAAGTAATTAATTTATGATGAACAAGGGCTGAAAAGGAGACAGGTACAATGGAGGCACTGTAGCTAAGTAGTGTCAGCATTTAGGTAAGGCATTTGGTTTGTTAGATAAACAGCGATGCTATAATAGCATTTTTCTGTCTGTGTAACATGAGAATGGCATGTACACAGGCAAGTATATGGAAGGAACCATGCTAGTTTCTTTGAGACCTGCCTTTGTGCTATTTTAAGATGGCATCATTTTCTAATAGCGATAGCGGCAAGCTTGATGTGGTTTATAAACCTTTAACTCAGCAGTGGTCCAGGATGGAAAAAGAGCCCACCTACCTGCATAAAAGCCATCCCCCTGCATCATGCTTGCAGTTCGAATACTAGAAAAGCAGGGCTTTTTCAACCAAATTAATATATAAAAGTTAAGCTATATCCAATTGTAAGACATCTAAGAAAATTTTAGTGTCAGTCTTTGGGATTATGATTTACACCATGTATGCCTTTTGACTGTGGCATAGAATGGCTTTAAGGTACGTTCTGACTGAACACGAGCTGCTGCCATCTTTGTACTTGTTTGGGCACAGTCAGAATCCACAGGCATCTAGAGTAGAGTTTAGTGTCTTTATTACAATGTAGCAATTTTTTTTCTTTAAGCCTTTGATGTACAATTTTTTCCCTCTGAGTCATAGTGAAAAGAAGACTAGAATTTTTGATAAATCATTTTTTGTGGAGAAAGGCAGGAAAGTGTTATCTTTCACAATCTATAGTGATAATAAAAGATAGTGCTTTGGTACAAATGAGACCTATGTCCATTCAAGGAACATTTCGGAAATCTCATTACATAACATGACTAGAAAGGGGCACAAGAAGTAGAAGCATGCATTCCACAACTTCCATTCGTATTTGCAGATCTGATTCTGCAGCTGTGGGTACCAGTTTGATCTGAAATGACCCTGATTGTCCAGCTAGGGAGAAAAATGAGCACACTGTCATGCTTATACCTTAGAAGAGAAGGGCAGAATTGCGCCCAGTGAATGTTGATAGGCAGAACAAAGCTGGTGGTATATTGCAGGGAGGGTATCTTGAGTTTGCAGCTTCTGTTGACATGCACAGCTAGTTTGTGCAATATAATGCAGAGGTTCTGTGTATGTTTGATTGCTATAGAGGACAGTGCATGCCTTGGATATAAGCATTAATTGTTTTTACTGCTCAGTGTTTGATCGTTGTACTAATTTGCTAGATGCAGAATAGTTGTAGATGACTAGGACCTCCAGTTTGCTGCAGGGCAGCAACCCATGTGGTAGAGATTAGGGGTCAAATTCTGCCCCCTTGTAGACCGCTGTAAATATCAATAATCCAATTGATTTTATCAAAGTAACTTTGGATTTAAACTTGTGTGGTTACGGGCATCTGACCTCGTTTTGTTATGTTTGTTAATACATACAGTACTGTACAGCAGCAGTCTCTGTAATGGGTAGGAGAGGAATCAATAGAAGAGATTCCAATACATTGCTAAAGAACTGTAACATGAGCTTTTCATTAACTTCAGTGGTCCCATGTTTAAGTATTTGAAAATCTCAGCCATACAGTGTAAGATGGAGATTACATTATAATGCAGTTTTATGCTACATCCTCCAAAGAGAATGCCCTCATTTCAGACTAGCTGCAAGGAAGAACAGCATGCTGCAGGGTGTTGCAGAGGCAGTGTGATGCACAAGATCTATAGCACTGATTTATAAGATGAACAGGGAAGTGAATGCAAGTAGCATTGGTGGTTACTCATGGATTTAGTACTTGATCTTACTACCGTCAAACAAAACTTCCTCCAGCTCTAGGGGTAGGTGAAGCAAACACTTCTGTTACACCAATACAGCACAGCCATGTTCGATGTTCTGAAGAGAGAATAGTGCATCGTAATGCAGATTACATTAGTTTGCTGCAGTGTCAGGGAATCTCCTGGTGGTGTGTGCTCTGGAGTAGAAGTGTCACTTAGCCTACCTGCTTTTATAAATAGGTGTAGTTATTTTGATACTACTCTTGTTAAATTCACAGCTGCTAAAACAGCTCTGAGTGGCAGGGGTAAGCCAGCTTCACCTGCAGCCGTCCTGTCAGGCTGCAGGATTTTGGTGCTTGTTCCTCCAAGGAAGAACAGCAAATTTTCTCACACCTGCTGCTTGACCTTGCGGTTCCCTTCCCTGGCAAACGTTGCAGGGAGGCTCATGGTAGGGGTGTGGGGCAGACAGCTTTCTCCTTGCAAGGGAAAGCAACCTTTGCCCGCTGTTGCCCTGCAGCTCTGCTGTGTGCTTTGCCTCCCTGAGTGGAAGGAGCTTCTCTTGGACTTGGGAGCGGGTGCTGTTGGTTGCAGTGTGGGTGGTTGCATGGGAGGCTGGGGCTCACAGAGGAAAGCACGAAGCCCCTTGCTAAACCTGGCTCCAGGATCTTGTCACCTTCCCAGAGCCACTTCTGCATGTGGGTTGTGTGTGTCTGGCTGCATCATGCTTTGTGGGTGTTTGCGCTGTGGGTAGGCCAAGGTGGCCAGCAACCCTTGCATTACTAATGATGTCATAAATAATGCATGTGCCAGAGTTTAACTAGATGGCTACTTGGCCCTGTATCTGACCCCTTCAGGACAGGGTCTTTCTTCGAGCCATGTAATCTTTTGCTCTTTGGATTTTGGGGTTGCATCAGCTCCTGATTCTTCCTAGAAACTTGGTCCCTGCGAAGGTGACCAGCTATTGAAACAATAGTCACAAACCTGATAACTGATACTTATTTTTTCCTGGTGCTTCATACAGGAGAGGACTTGCCCCCTTTTCCCATTTGCTGGAGGCACTCATTGAGAAAACACAGGCTGGACTGACTGGAGAAAACGGTGAATGCAAGCAGTGACAGTAAGCTCTTACCCTTGTGCTCTGCAAGGCAAAGCGTGGGTAACACAGTGACAGCATGGTGTCTTGGTGAAACCCTCAGCAAATATACAAGAGGCTCAAAGTTTCTGGTCTGTTCTATTGGCTTTAGTTCCTCAACTGCATAGTTTGTTCCCCACCTGTCTGGTAAAGTTTAAGATTTCAGAGCCGGAGGGCTGTAGCGTGTTAGTGTGACCTCTAGTCAGGTAGGTAGTGCTTTACTCTTTGGCTGGAGGTTTTAGACCAGGTGCAGATGTGATTGGTGTTTGGTGCCCTGTCTGGTTTGTTTTAAAATGCCAGATCCTACCTGGGTATGGGTCCAAATATCTTGCAGTGCCAAGTGTTGCAGCAGGTGGCTCTCTAAGGTGGCTGTAGGTTTTCATATACACCATGAACAGGTCCCACAGATGAACAATGTGGAAAGGGTCCCTGCACTCTTGGGGTGTAGAGAAATGTGGTAGATGCTTAGAATGCAAATTGTTCTCATTTTATTAATTGCCTTGTCTCCTGTTACACTTACCTATTGTGCCTGTCATTAACTGAGAGTATGTTGGTATGTTCAGAGCAGTTGTTGCTTAAATAAAAGTAGGCGTAAATGTTCATAGAACTTCTATCATGACAGACAACATATTACTACTTTCATTGACAATATTAGCTATATAGAAACAACAAAAATAAGCTTTTACTCTTTCCTCTTATCTCTGCATTGTCTACTAATCTGGCCTATGCTCTGCTTAAAAATTATCAGTAGATGGATTACAGTGTCTGTCCTCTTTGGTCTGTGTCCCACTGAAAGCAATGGGGTCACAGTCTTGTAGTAACTTAGACTGAAGTATCTTTTATTAATGGAGTTGATGCACCAGTAGTAAAGATTTGAACACGTGGCTGAATTTGCCTCGACCATATTTTTGATCTGAAACCTGATTGTGCTTACACTCCAGTTTCTGGAAGACAGCTAAGTGGAGCCCTGTGCTGTTTATTTTAATTAACTGTCTGAATAGAAGCAGCCTCTAAAGGAAGTGTTGAAGCTTTAACTTAATTGAGAGGAAAGCTGTTGTGTTTTACAATGGCAGTGATGAGTGCGCCAAAGCTGACTTAGCTTTCAGGTCTGAGAAGTTTCTGTTACCAGTTCCCCCATTCATGAAAAGAGAATCCCATTCATCTTTTTTGTACTCAATTCTACCCTCTGTAGGTTAGAGGGATTTAACCCACAGCATTCAGAGTAGGAATTTTGAAGCAGTCAGACTTGTTTGCTTTCTTGGCTGTCCCATCGTATCACCCCAAAGAGCAGCTGTGTAGTGACCCACTAGGACTGCTAGCCCTCATTAGTTTATCTCCCAATTTTCTGTCCTCAAGAGCTAGGCTCTCTAACAGGCCAGGGAGGTTGGAAGAGATCTTGTGAGTGTTAAATGGATTTATGCAGCTTTGGCACAGACACAATCTCTGCTTCTCAGCTCTGTCATTATTACTGTAACAATTTAATTGTTTCATTTCCAGTTGCTACTCTATTGTTGTTGTAGGCACTATATAAACATACAAAAATGATGGCCTCTGCCCTGAAACTCTTGTAGTCCTGGTACACCTACACAATGAGACAGCAGACTGATGCCATAAACGCATATTACCAGACAATTAAAAGTATAAAGCAACAGTTGGGTTTTAGCCTCAGGTCCTCATGGCTGTCAGGTGCTGGTCTTGTGGTTACATTCAAGTTTCCCTTCTTGTGCATGCAATGGGACAGGCTTGCTTATGTGTAATTTATTCAAGTGTACGTACTTTGTTTTGTGTTTAAGCAATGTAAAACATTGTTTTGTAAAACATTGCACTAGCACAGCTTAAATGAGACAAGAGGCCTGAGATAACTAGTGGGAGGACTGTCCTGTGCCAGATAGAGCTGAACAGCTGCTGACAAAAGCCACTGATGGATGGTTGACGGTTTTTGTTGCCCTGTCCCAGTTTCATTGCAGAATCTGGTATCAGTTATCAAAATATTATCCCCGTGATATCTCTGACTTCCTCCATTGGCTCCCCCTGGTTACTGTGACCAACACAGTTTAGCTCATAGAAATGTTGGGAAAAAAAGACTCTTGTAGATACTTACATTAACTATAGACATATGCAAGTATTCACATTTAAATAGTAGCTACTGTGAAGGCTGATTTTGATTCTGGGAGGTGTCTGGTCAAGCACCAAATCCAGAAACTTAATGTAGACAATTAGTCACACTGGACAGATAATGAACTCCAACAAAGAACACTCAAAGTCAATAGTTGTGGCAAGTTGTTAGCAAATACTCCAGATAAGTAAGGTATTCCAGGAAGTATTGCAAGTATTCTGGTGTGTAGTATGTTTGCATAAACCATCAGATAAGGCTGTGTTACACTGTTAAAACAATGATTGGATGTATCTGTTTCTGTGGGGTTTTTTCTTTTTTTTTTCTTTTTTTTTAAATTAATAGTTTGACTTAGACTTGGTTTGAAATTTTAATAATTTAACTAAGTGTGGTTAGGCAATATGACTTTTTTGCTGGTATGGCTGCAGTAGTAAAAAGTCATAGTACAAAGGCAGGTATAGTGATATATAGGTTATTAGGCTGTATTCCAAGCCAGGCAGGAGGAGGTGAGGATGCTGTCTGAGCCCAGGAGGAGCCAGGAGGGATTGCCTTGCAGGGAGGCAAGATTGAGCCATCAGTTGCTTCCAGTGGCTCCTGCCTCTGGGCTCTGACATCCTGCAGCTGATGGGTGGTGTTCTGCTTCTGTGTGAAAAAGCGGTGCCTTCGAAGTCCTTCCAGGCATTTAGCATGCAGCTGTTTGACTAAAAAGAGGAGGGGAGGAGCAGAATGGTGGTGTTGCAAAGGAGGAAAAAAGAAGGGTGACATGCCTCTGCATATCACTGTACTCTGGGCAGTGCTGTGAGAGGTGACTGTCCCATTTTCGCTATAGAAATAGCAAAATCTGCATCGAATGCCTTTAAAACAAGGTCTGACTAGCTGGGAAAGTTTGTAGGTATGTGGGTATAACAAAGCAGTGCTGCTTTCCAGTGTAGACCGAGCCCCGGGAAAAGCTCCAGACAGGAGCAGTTGTGTTCCTGTTTGACATTGTAGGCTTGCTTTTAGAGATGAGAGGAACCACAAGCTGTCTGGACATTTGCTTCCTTCAGAAAACCTAATGTGCTCTACATGACGCCGATGAGCAGGGTTAACAGTTTCTGGGAGGTACCTCTGTGTATCTCAGTACCTCAAGGCACTGAAATCTGATGAGGAGTTGCTCTGATACTTGTCCATTAGTGTCATTGCTGGAATCTGATCGGTCACAGTTTTATAAAACTGGCCTCTCTTATTTTCATGTCTTCTTGAAAAATCAGGTTTTCTTCCCTTTCTCACTTTGTTTCCTTGCTGGCCAAGGCATGATCTCTTCAAATGCATCATCCTACATTGGCATCCCATCTTTTTGTCTGTTCTTGATTTTGACAGACTTTGCAGAAGAGGTTATTTATATCACTGAAGTTTTCAGGATCTGACTTGTCTTCATCCATATGTAACTAGTAACTCTTTGATAAATTGAAGTGCTACCCAAGTAAGCATGCAGAATCCCATAATCTTTGGAGTAAGTATTCTTACTCCCTGGTTTTGGGAAAACATCTGCAAGAAACAGCTTTCTTTTGGTACTTAACAGACAGAAGAAACAAGCCATACCACCAATCTCTGATTTAATTTAGCCGTAAGAGCCAGTGTTTGTGTTTTTTGTGTTTGTTGTGTGGAGTTGGAAACAATTACAAAAGGAGGTTTTTCCAACATTAGAGATCTTTCCTGACACACCAGCCTTTTTGCCTTATCGGACCTTTTTTTGTGGTCTTGCTGCTTTCATGTTATTTTCTTAGGCCTTCTTGCTGACACTAAACTTTTTCATATATTCTGCTTTTGAAGTACTAGTTATTATTGCCTATTTTGTTCTGGCTTCTCTGCTGTTGGTTTTCTTCTTATTGGTGGCCTTGCAGATTACTATCCATTTGCTTTTAATGAACATTCTCTCTTTCCGAAGCTCCAGAAATGATGCCTTATATGCTGTGAAATTACATGTGATGAGGAATCTTTGCCTGTCCTGAGATTTCTTTCTCTGTGAGGCAGGTTTGTGGCTGGGCTTTGCAGGAATATCATAGATAAGGAGGTGGTTGAGAATCTTGGATTCCTGTGCTGCAGTTGCAGGTTTTGGTGGGGAAAATGTGGAAGGTGAGTACCACAGCAAAGGAGTGTGTGTGAACGCAGTCAATAAGCTTTTTCTTCTCCTGAGTTGCATGTAACTGTATTTTTAGTTGAAATCAGTGCAGTATCTAGTATACTTATACGTGGCATGGGAAAGATGGCAAAACTGGGACCATAATTTTTACAGGAATGGGCTTGAAAAAAACAACACTGAACTAAGCAACCCCTGTACAAATGGCCTTTTCATGTGAGCCTGTGCAAGATAGACCGTGCTTCTCGGAAAGCCTAATTAGTCCAGGCAGAATGCCATATTAACACAGCTGCATTGCTTCTAGTTCCTCACTAGTGCTGAGCAAGCTTAGCTGGAATGATCTGCCTGGCTCTATGTGGCAGAGATTCATCCTCCCTTCCCACTGCTTTGGTTACTTCTCCTCAGTTCAGGAAAGAGCTGAAATGAGGGTGGCTCTTTCTGTACCAACAGCGGTTGCTGGGACATCCATACTGCCCTGTATTGCTGATCCACTCCTCTGCGAGCCTGGTCAGAATGACATCTGTCAGCAGAGCCGTGGGACTGCTGTCTTTGGGAATGCTGCTGCTTAGACTCTAAGGAAGGAGTACAAAGTGCTGTTACTATGCTGTGGTTAAAAAGTAGTAGGAGTAATTAGATTTATTTATCCTTGCTTTTCTTGATGGCAGAAATAGCTTTCATTTTAAAAAGAAATAATTTTGAATCTGGAGCACATACCTCATCAGTTTGCTTGGAAGGTGAGACCTTGGGTCTGAAAACTTGGATGGAGTCTTAAGAAACACCCTAGGAAATAAATGGTTAACCAGTAAGGCAGAACATAGAAATAGGATGGAGGAGTGTAATTATCATGGGATAAGCAAATGATTAGAGTGTTATGATGCTCAAAGTATAGCCCTAGAGTCAGGTGCTTAATTATTAATATTATTATTCATGGATGGGTCTTTATGGTGTGGGAAACGAATATTTCTGGCACTGGAAGGAGGTGTAAGACAGCAGTTTAATATGCCAAGCAGGGCTTACAAGAGAGCAGTGTGTTTCATATAAAGTAAATCTACCCGTTAGCCACGTGCTCTCCACTGGGGATGAAATCTTCATCCAGTTCCTTCCTGAAGCTGCTCATACAATGTGAAATTAAAAAAAAAAAAGCGCACCTCCTTTTAATACTTTTGCAACTAAATCAAAATGTTTAAAATAGAGGAGAAAGACAGGTGAAGGGGCTCTGGGCTCAGGGGAGGCAGGGCTGAGAGCCTGGTCTTGGTGATGAGCCCAGGTCTGGTTTTCAGGTAGCACTGGCTGTATTCGCCTTTCATTTAGGTGCCTCATAACCTCACAAATCCCCAGTATGTGTGTGGTTAGCAGCACATGGGGGAGCAGACACCAAATGACACTGACACAGCTTTTGTGCTGGCATAAGCATCAGTTGCAGCGTCTCCAAGGCCAGACATGCTGATCTTTGGTTTGGAACTGTGGTCAAATCGGATGGTTTGGTGTGTTTGTTGCATTCCTGTGCTGAACTCCTTCATAGCAAAGGGTTGTTTGTCCAGGACTCAGCTGTGCATGGTAGTCATTTGGCTGATACATCTGTGGACCACTTTGGAGGCCAGTGTGTGAAGGTCTGGATGAGTTCTTATTTGTACAACAGTATAGACTTGGTTCACGTGGGCATCCCAAGCACATCCATGGAAAACAGCAAATGAGTTTGCTGTAGTGAAATAAAGGGAAAAGATTGCACTTGTCCTCCAGTCACTGAGGGCCAACATCAGCCTTTGCAAATTCTAGCTTGTGAGCTGCTCCCTCCTGAGCAGAGGTGGACAATATGAATAAACATGCATAGGCATTAGCTGTTCTTGGAGCAAAGGACTTGTGTCCCTGTGTGGCTAAGAGGGTGCCAGGTAAAACCTTGTCTCTATGCAAATAGGACATAATTTAGAAGAGGGAGAAGCAACAGTGTATAGTGTTCTAGGGAATGGAGGCTGTGTGCATGCTGGGCATGCTGCTGTGTTTCTAAATGAGTGGTGCCTGCTTTCTTCCCTGTGGGTACCTGGCTTTTTGGCAGCGTGGCTGTTTAAACTGTGTTCAGCTTTCACACCAGTCCTAAACTGATGTGCTCTTGCAAAGTGCCTCTATGTGGTGGGGCAGAAGCAGCATGGGAAAGATGCCTTTCCTCCTCCTTCTTTCCCTCTCTTTTTTTTTCTTTATTACAATCCTGCTTTTTTGATGTTACTTCCTGCAATATTATGAGGGCTGCAATGGATTGCTATGGCAACTGGCCATCCAGGCCTACGTACTAAATAGAGACACGTCCATGAGGGCTCATAGAGAAGGAGATAAAAGTGGAAATGATGCAGACAAACAGAACAAAGTCCCAACAGCAGCAGTAGCACCACTTGGATGTGTTACCCTGTGGGATGGGGGAATATAAAGAATGAAGCCCAGCATTGCTGGCAGCCTCAGGGCTGGAACTTTTTGTCAGGCACCAGCAGGATAGAAGCATCACACTCTTCTGCTCCCCCTTCCCTCTGGATCCTTTATCACAAGCAGATATCTAGAAGACATGTTGGTCTGTAAATATAGGTGGACTGCTAATTTGCAGGGAGTTGGGAGGATGTGTCTGTGTGAAATCGGGGATGCAAATGTTCAATTATTGCAGCTTGACAGTGATGAATGGAGAGGGGAAGAGGGGCTGCATGGTTGGGTTCCTCCTGTGGGTGCTTCTGTTCTGGTTGATCTGAGCTGTATCTCTGTCCCTGTGCCGGTGGCTCTTGGGGTGCTGGGCAGCACAGCAGAAGAGAAACGCCTGTTTGGCATGGGGCAGGGACAGCTGACAGCAGGGTGGCTCTTCTCTGTTTAAGGAAACAGATTAGGGAGGTTGCTTCCTAACTATCTGGCAGAGGAGGCAAGGAGGTGGGGAGGGTGTATGTTTTCCCCAGCATACTTAGCTTTATCTCCACCTTCATCTGTCTGTCGTACTGGGTGTCCCTGCAGTGTCCCAGCCACAAGCCCATATGGCAGTTGCCCCTCCCCACAACTGGAAGCAGCCAGCCTTTTTGCCAGAGAAGGAGAGGGGGAATGTGCAGTGGGAAGGAGGGGGAAGTTCGTGCTACTGTTAGGGCCAGATGGCCCTGAAGGACCTCCATCAGCCTGGGGTGGTTCACTGTACACCGCTCTCTGTCTCAGACCTTTTCAGCTCCTTTATCTTTGCTTTTCCCCTCCCAGGTCAATGGGAGATATCTGGTATAACAGGGACCAGTTGAACATGGCGCTGCCGTTAAAAACTCCTGGGCACTTTCATCCTGCTGGGCTGTGGGATGAACTGGGTGAACATTTATGGCATGGTTCTGCATACTGTGTTGCATACAGATCAGTCTGCCTTTACAGTGTGGCTTTGGTGCAGAATTAATAGATTTTTTTTTTTGTCTTAGCATCCTCCTTGGCCTGTTCTAGATGGCCACCCTGCAGAACTGCAGGTGAGCTGACTGTGCTGCTTTATTCGCCACCAGCCACATGGTGAAGTTCTCTGGGTTCGCATCCCATAGCTCTCTGTGCTGTGGTAAGGTGAACCACTCTTGAGTACATTTATGAGTTTGTCCTGGTGTGCATGAAAGCACTGGAGAGCTGTCACAACTTGAGGAATACAGTGGATTTGAGTTAACAAAATGAGAACGCCTGTAGTGTTACATACCCTCCTGGGCTCCACGGTGGCACGTTACTAAAGTCGTTGTGGGGCTGCTCATGGCAGACTTACTGTGTATGTAGCAAGGAAATCTCATCCCATTGCTATGTGCGCAGTGTTAAATCTGAGATGCTGAGCAAACGATTTGCACCCCTGATTCTTTCCTCTGCTCCCTGTGGCTAGGGTATAGCTCACACATTTACAGTGTATCACTGTGGCCTCCCTCCTGCTCTGTGATCCGTGCCCCGAATGTGTGTTGCCATGGTCCTCCCACCATAATGTAACTAGGTACTCTGTCACAGGTGAATGAAGACAACACCTCAGAGATTTGCAGAAATGGTTCCTAATGCATCAGTGGAGTGGCGTATTGGGCCTAAAGTAAGTGATGGGAGTCAGCCTCCTCCCTGTTTCAGTGGTGGTGTTGGTGATACTAAGATAGCAGGAAACATCTGAAATATCACGATTGGTAACAAAAATATATAACTAGAGTTTCTAACTGTTTATAAAGCACGTTGAAAAGGGCAGAGCTATAGCAAGTGTTCTGTATTAACCTTACTGCTGCACACAAGCCCCTTTCGGTGTGGTAGCTATGTAAAAATACTAGATTTGTCTCTGAACCTCTGCAGAGGCTGGGGAATGCTGATCCCAAGGCGTGACTCTGAGGAGCTCTGCAGGAGCCAGGCTTTGAATGCTGACATCGTGATCCCATAAAATTCTGCATCCTCCCAGAAGCGGGCTTCAGTTCTGTGGCCCTTCCACAAAATATTTTCAGTTGATTTTCCTTTGCCAGTTTCAATATGTTGTTATTCCATTCGTGGGGCTGTACCAGGCTCCCTGTGGTTGGGAATTAAACACACTGGAAATTCTTGTGCTTTCATTTTTGACCAAAGACCCTAGGCTGGCTGGCACAAAGGGATAAGGTTTGCTGACTTTGGTGTAGGAGGCCCCGAGTTCAGTTTCGCTTCCCTTTCTCAGCACTTTTCTCTTTCTAATGAAAACAATACAAAGAAGAGAGATGTGATCAGAAAGCACTTGACAAGTACAAAAATATTGGAAGTGGGATGTTTGCTGCAAAAATGGGATGAAGTTAGAACAGGCTGAGCCTTGAAATGGGCCAAGTTAAATAAGCAGCAAGTCCTGATAAATGGTCCTCTTTTTTTTAAGGTTCGTGCACCCACATACAGGATCTTAAAAGGGTGAGCCAATGTAACCCTAATTGTATCTTATTTATCTTGGCTGTTTAAACAGCTCACCATGCTGTAACTTGGCCCCTTCCACAGTGATTCCATCTTTATACAGTTGACCTTTTCTTCCCCCTCCAATTTTTTTGTATGTGCTACAAGTTTTCATGTCAGATATAATTATCTGAACCCCCGTAGGCTGTAAGGATAAGGTTTCAGCCATTTTTGGCAATGGGGTTCTTTCCCAGGGCTGCAGATGGGTTAGGTGAACCAGATGTCCTCAGATAAGTTTGTTGCGATTTCTCTCCTGTTTTTTGGGTTGTGCTTCAAAGGATGGCCTCTGTGCTTAGGGGTTAGTTGCCGTATAAATTGTAACTTATATTTTTGCCTTTGTGATGAGGGCATTTTTCATTTCATTGGAGCCTGGCTTAAACTATTGTGTTCTTGTAGGTTCCCTTCTAGAACTTGGGCCGTGATGATTGTGTGTTTGCTGGTATGTAAGTGCTTGGATGGAGGTTGAAAAAGAAGATATTAAAAAATGTTTGGTAATCAGGCAGCTCTGCTCTTGCTGTGCTGTGTCACCTACAGCAAGCTCTGCGTAAGGGGCTGCTCTGTAACAGCACTGGATTTACTTGAGGGAGAAAGATGCTGCCTGGGTGTCAGAGCTGTGTGTGTCCCACTGCACAGCCAGCCTTCTGCTGCCTTCCCTGGCTGCCCCACCACCACCCAGCCACTTCTGCAGCTGCATCTTAGCCTGATTCTTATGGATTACTGGTGGGCTGGTTAATTAATTCTGTTTTATTATGATTATTTATACTGATAAACTACAAAGAGCTGTCTAAGGTCAGGCTGCCCCTTTCTCTAGGCACTAGAAAAGCACATGGGGAAGGACACTTTCTATTTTGATTTGGTTTCTAGCTCAGTAGACAAGGACAGGGAATTTTTATTTTTGCAGAGGAGGAATGGGGGAGATGGCAAGTAAGGGGTCTGTGCAGAGACTCTGGCAGGAGCCAGAAGGGAATGTCAGCTTTCCCTAACCCCTGTGCAGGGCCTGTATTGCAGGGCATCCTTCGTTCTCACTGGAGCCCTCTCTCTTAAGATTTCTCCATCTTAGTATTTCCATGCTGAGTTACAACCTCTTTTCCTCCCCCCATTTTTGCTCTGTCATGCCATCTCCCTGGACTCAGAGCCACGATACCAATATTTGCTAAGAACAACATCATTTTGGAAACATAGCACAAAGCATGTTTCAAGTGACAGTCCTGTTCAGCTGTGCCACTTGTAAGGAGTGGAAGGGAAGTGCGAAGAGCTCGCTGGCTTCTTTGTGTCCATGAGTTGGTGGGGTTTTTTTCTCCTTTCTGCAGATGCCAATCAGGAGCACCTCCTGACTTCTGTTAGAGCCCCATGCCCTGACAGAGCCACGGGCCATGCACTGGACTCTGCTGAGCCCCAGCTGCACTGACTGAAGGCCGTCAGAGCCCATAGTGCTCAGACCCCTCAGGAATTGGCTCCAATTTTTTTTTAATTTCATGTTTTTGTCTGTTTGGGAGGTGACCAGTGGCACTTAATGTGGGTCAAGCCTGGCAAACTGATCTCCATGGCAACCCTTAATGAATGCCATTGGCTCAGTGGTTCCATCCCTGCATCTCATTAAATTTCAATGACTTTCATGGGGCTTGGACATGTAATTAATATCAAACAC
>NW_010135631.1:39269-58727 GCF_000699245.1 Pterocles gutturalis
ACCACAGGAACAGACAGACTGTGAAAAAGAAGCGAAAGGCAGAGCCTGGTGGTCACTCCTCAGGGCCCAGCAGAGCTGTGGATGGGCTCTTTAGCTCTGTTTGCTTTGGTGAAGATTGGGAAGCAGTTCTGTGGTTGTGGCTGATGCTGGTGTGTTAGAGAGTGGTTCTCAGTTGCTTTGTGACCAGTGGCCATCTTGCTGAAAACATATGTATTTATGTGCTGGCTAAAGGAAACTCCTCAAAGGCTAGGGAGACCGGAGGAAGCGACACAAGGCAGGAAGACAACTTCGTTGCATTTTTTTGATTTATTTTCATTCTGTACAGGTAGAGCTTCTGTGGCACATAGCAAAATCTCCCCATACCCAGTACAGCAGCATCACAGAATAGCTTCCAAAGCCCTCGCAGGAAACCACTGTAGACTGGAAAAAATCGTGTGCTTATCGCTAGGGTTGGGTGAATCATCAGACACTCTTCAAAAGCAAGCAAGAGAAATTCAGGCCAGGGATGCAGCAGTAGGAGTAGCACCACAATGTCAGCACAGAGACCACCTGGGCTTCACACCATCCAGCTGCACAGTAGTGCCAGGGGAGGCTTGATCTCTAGGGGAAGTGACAGATGCCAACATATAGGGGGGTGGCGAGGAGTGATTTTTGGGTTTTGCCAAAATAAATTTGAATTTCCTAGGCTTTGCCTGCTTCTAGTGAAGATCTCAGTCATTTCAGCTGTATTAAAAACTTGCAGCATCTTATGTCCCACAGATTAATGTCATCAGACATTAAATTAAACAAAAAGGTGGGGGGAATGGAGGAAATAACCTCTGCTAATTACTAATATGTAAAATGAGTAATGAGATGAAGAAATAATGTGCTATCAGATACAATCCTGGGGTTTTTAAAACGAATTATTTCATCTTCAGCTGCATTGCTGCTATTCCGCAGGGAATAATATATCCACAAGGATATGAGGGTATAATTCAGTGGCAGCTCTGGTGAAGTTATATTCAGTTTAATGAATGTTAGTGGGAAGCTAAGATTGAATTATTGCCTGAGAGCTCTGTCAGGTTGCCTCATGTTGTTATGCAGGATATAAAGAAAATTATTATTGACAATACTAAGGAGATTCATTTTGTCTGAGTGAAGGAGGCAAAGGAGGTGTATTGAATATATGACGTAGTGGGAGAAGGTTAATCATGACTGTAATGTGGGATGAGATTGATCATGTGTGGATCACAGGAATGGATATTTAATGTGTATGTAACACGGCAGGGGAAGTTCTACTGGCTAGGATGTGTGAAGGGAGGGAGTTGGAGGCAGTAACAATGACTTACTGTGACAGTAGTAAATAACAGTGTGGGGAGGATAGTATTCAGGGATCCATGTGCCCACTAGAAGATACAGCAGTTTTTGGAGAGTGAATGGGAGTTCCAGCAGAGTTAGGCTAAATTCAAGGCATCTCTACGTCTGCAAAGAAAACCCAGGCCTCTGCAAGCTTGCAGATGGCAGTGGGAGATTTACCCAGGTGCTGCTCGTCCTCTGTTGCCATTAGGTGGCAGCATCTTGATGTGCAAAACGTGCTCCTGGAACGTTTACAGAGCCCTTTTGCTCTGGGAGTCCCAAAGGTATCTCCAGAGGTTTCTGAGTTCGGACTCGCGTTACCTCTGCGCACCAAGAAATACAGTGCCCAGGTTCCTGATGGGGGCCCGGAGCGCAGAGCAGTTGCAGCATGGTTATGGCCTCAAGTTGGACCAGGGGAGGTTTAGATTGGATATTGGGAAAAACTTATTCACCGAAAGGGTTATGAAGTGTTGGAACAAGCTGCCCAGGGAAGTGGCTGAGTCACCATCCTTGGAGGTATTTAAAACATGTATGTGTACATGTGGCACTTGGGGACATGGTTTAGCGGTGGACTTGGCAGTGCTGGGTTTGCAGTTGGACTCTGTGATCTTAAAGGTCTCTTCTAACCTAAATGATTCTATGGTGCTGCAAGTGAGGTGTGGCAGAACTGGAACTTAAACTCAGTTTCTGTAGGTCTCAAGTTGTGTCTTTACTTTCTCCAGGTGTTACAGCTGGAGACCCCAATCACATTTTCTAGGGGGGTTTGCTCACAGCTTGCTGGGAGACCAGCTCAAAGCCTGGGAAGGGTGACGTTGGGACATGGTGACATGTGTCAGATGAATGGTGACAGAGATTCTCAGGGTATCCTTCTACTGTACAGTCAGATGAACCTTGGAAGCTTCTGGTATAAAGCTGGAGGGCAATGAAGAGGACAACAGATAGTTTTCTGAACTGGCCTTGCGCTTGCTCTGGGCTCCATATCCCACACTGGAATAGGCTTTCTGACCCGCAGCTCTGGTTGCATGTGGCATGAGGGAATACTCTTGTTCAGTTGTCTCTCCAGCGGTGAACAAATTATGCTTAGACTCATTTAGTGTATCTCATTTTCTAGTCTTCTGACTGCTTCTCCTTCTCTAATACCTTTACTATTCTATTTCTTTCTTCCCTTTCTTTCCTTTTCCCAACCCACTCTGCTGCTTACAGAAGCATAGACAAATTGAGCTGAAGAGGATCTCAAAAGAGAATCAAAGTTGTTCTTCTGACTCAGAGTAGGCTCAGCTTTCCTGGTGCTACTTCTGGGAGATGTCCAGCCTGTTCTTAGAGCTCTCCAGGGACAGAGTTTCTGCAGCCTTGCAGACAGTCCAGTCCTATTTCTTCATTATTCTTTCCCGTAAGAAATGGCTTCTTGGTGTCTTAACTGGACTGTCCTTGGTTCATTTTTACATCCATTTTTATTACATCCGCCATGGACGTAGAGAATAGATTGCCTCCTCCCATTGCCACGTCCTTTTCTGTGTTTGAGTACCTCTGTCTTATTTCTGCGTGGGGTTTTCTTATTCCTCAAATGTATAAACTGAACCACTTCAATTCCTGTAATTTTTGCTTGTAAACCAGATTTGCTTAAGCTCTCACCATTCTCACTGCTCTCTTCTGGTAGGAGGATGGATGTCAAAATTTTGGTTAGTTAAGCTACGCTTGCATAAGACCTTAGCTAGCCTCCCTGGCTCAACAGAGAGCAGTAGAGTGGCAGTCCGATCAGTTCTAGGTATTTTCCTGGACAGTCTTGACTTGAATCAGAAAAGAGAGATGTGTTAAAAAACAAAACAAAACAAAAAAAAACCATACAGAGTAATTATGTGCAAAGCTAGCAAAACTAGTTTTTGGTAAAACCGGATTTGAGTATCTTTGAGGCTTCCAAATCTGTCAAATTTAGTTGATGTTGGCCAATGAGTTATAACTAATAAACAATATGTTGTGTATTAATGATAAATATTAATAAATCTCACAATTGCTAATGGAGAGACTTGCACAAATATGTACTTACACATAGAGCAGGACTGTGTAAGACTTGTTTTCCCAGGAAACCAGCTGATAAGTAATGGATGATTTGGAAAGAAAGATCTGAACGTTTTCGAACTTCCAGTAAATGTTTGCTTAAAAATAGATATTAAAAATGCTTTTTAAAAAAATTATCAAATATCTTTCTTCTCTTACCCATTCCTACACAGGAAATTAATGATTTATTTTTCAGGATTCCAGGTCACAGACTTCTAATCAAGATCTCATTGCACAGACTCAGAAGGTAGAGGTTATTGATTTGAGGGGTTTGTTTGATTCATCAGACTTTCCATACTAAAGAATGGAACCTCCAATTTTGAGTACCATTAGGGTAAAGGGATGTTTGCATGTGGAGCACTGGATAAGGCCCATCAGAATGGAATAGAGTTGGCACCTATTAGAAGGAAATGAATGTATTGAAATCTAGTGCAAACTGTTATAAGCAAAGCAGCTGGTGGTCTTGTTTCAGCAAATTCCATTAGGTTGCAAAATAGGAGGAGATCTGTCCAAAAACCCTTTTCACATTTTTCCTTGCCATCCACAAACAACTTCAAAAGCAGATTAAATTCAGTCTCATTGGACCTGTCCACCACATTTCATTTTCAGATTTTCTGGTAAAAAAATCCTAAAACAAAATATGGAGATGATTGTTTCATTTTCTCAACCTGTCACTCACAGCGTTTGATCTGCCTGTTCAAAGTGCAGTCAGTTGCAGTCAGCATGTTTCCATTACAGATGGGAGGAGCGCCCGGTCCGGACTATCAGGAACTCCAGTGGTGGGATTCAGAGCAACATGGCACATTTTATTGGTTTCCATCTGCTGAGAAGAGTGATAGGCAGGGAAATAAATAAATAGATGGAAACAAATTCTTTAGTGGCCAAAACAGAAAAATTGTAGAATACTTTGTGTTAGAGGAGACCACTGAAGATCATCTTGTCCAATCTTCTGCTCAAATTCCTCATCAACCATATTTGAATTTTGATATCCTGGACCTCACTGTCACATTTCTACGCTGTTTTCTGGGTGTTGGTTGGTTGGGTTTTTTTTGTTTGTTTGTTTGGCTGTTTTTTTAAGGTTTACCAAAGTCTACTATCTACTATCAAAGTAACTATCTTCTAAGTGCAGCTCTGCTTAAAGCATTTACATTCTTGATTCTCTTTTCGGGTGTTGTGGTCATTGAAACAGCTTAGAAGGTCTGGTTCCCAGCTTCTGCTTACAGCTCCCTGACAGGGACTCCAGCTGAGTGGCTGGTAGTGTGGAATGAAAAGCTGGAAGTCCAAAGTTTCCCAAGGCTCCTGCCCAGTAACTGGCAAATAAAGCCTTGTCACTGAAACACAGTTCCAGCCTCATGTCTGGAAAGATTGCAAGGCCCTTTTGCTATGTGCGGATCTCTCTCTGATATTATCCAGTCAGCGTATTTGAGGGCTCTATGCATTAAATAGATTTATGTGTTTAATAATTATTAGTTTCAAAGACTTAGAGTGCCCTGCTGCTGTTTCTGTGACTCTGCCTCCCCAGGGGGTTAAGAAAGAGAAAATTCTTCATCAAGGGAAAGGAAAAAAATTAGAAACTTTAAATCTTGCATCGTTTGGAAAACAGGCAGTGGAGTGAATAAACAACACATTCTCTGAATGTCACTGTGCCAGGTGAGTGCACGTGTACATCTCAGGGTTGTGCATTACACGTTTTTAGGGAACGTGTGAAGGTCTGGATGTGTTTATCTCCTCTCTCTTTGCTTTAGAAGAGACATTTAGACAAGTTAGGGGTCATAACCAGAGGAGGCTTCACAACTGTTCTGCCACTGTTTTGTAGTGCAGTGATGATTTCATAGAAAGAAGCAGCCCTCATTTGTCAGGAAAAAATGAGAGACTTGCCAATAAGAAGATACAGCTACTTCTAATACAGCCTCAGTGTTTCATGCTATCTTCAAAGCTGTCTCTTGGTCTCTGCTCATCATCTCTAAAGCTGGCTCATGCCACCAGAGCAAGTCCCATTGTGTGAACTGGCCATGTAGTCTCCTTTTCATGTAGAGTGCTTATAGTCACTATAAAAGTAAAAGGAAACACAAAGGGAGTTTGAGAACTGAAATGTTTGTAGGTGAAGCTTATTAACATATTCCTATCTGAATTTGGTGCTAAAACAATGGAGATTCATTGGATGATAATACTAGAGGCATAAAGAGTTTGGAATGCAACTTAGAGAAACTGAATTTAAGTGGCCCATTTTGAAATCAGTTAAATTTGGAAAGGAAAAGAAAACCACTTTGGATGACATAGTTATTTATAGTAGTGAAAGCATTAGTGAATTCTGTGATAATCCTATTACCTACAAAAATTAGATGTTGCACAACAGAACTTAAGGAGAAGTAGCATGGGACTGGAAAACGTGTGATGCTTCTGGGAAGAGAAAGTTTAGGGAAAATGTATATTTTGAAAGATGTGAATTGTATAGTAAAGAATTATGTTTACAGAGTTTCCTGAGGACTTGGCATTTCCAGGGTCCCAGAAGGACGACAGACTTGTAGGAGGCACCAAAGTTCCTACCATAAAAAAAATCCCTAAACCAGAGGAGTAACGGAGTTGTATGGAGAACATTGTAAGTGAAAGCACAAGGGCATATCTCCCTTCCGATAAAGGAAGGAAATCGTTATGCAGAACATGAAGAAGTGCTCTTTAGGACAAGAACTGCGTGGTGAAATGGCAGAGCTCTGGGAGGCAAGCAGGCTTTATGCCATTTGAACATGGAACTCTGGCACTTACCCCCAGCTCTGCAGCCTTCATCAAATGGCGAGAAGTCTCTTGTCTTCTTCCCACCCCTGACCTGAGTAGTTCCAGTGGCCTTGGTAGAAAGGACTGAGCTGTCTGACCTGGTTTGCACACCTAGGCGTGCAGACTGCATGCAGTCACTACCAAGCTCGTACTGATGTTAAGGGATCTGCGAGACAGAAGTTTAGCTTGAAATTTGGCAGCATGGAGAGGTAGATGATATTTGGGCGAAGTTGTGAAGAGTTTGCCAAAACGCCCTCAGGGCCTTAGCAAATTGCAGCTTTTGAAGGACTACGCTGCATTTTTTGCTTATGATTTAATTTTAAGAAACCCTGTGAAAAAAATCCCTTTGTAATTGGCCTTGCAACCTTAGGTTGCTAATTCAGATCTGATCAGTATGGTCAAGACAGGCTCCCAAACTTTGGTTAATGGACAGCTGTTTGGAGGAGCGCATAACAAAAAGCCTGCAAAACACACCCTTTATTTGCAGGGTATAAACACAGCATACTTCAAGAGCACCAGTGTCACTAACATGGCATGTCTGCCACCTTGTCCCGCAGTAGCAGCTTCTGGTCTGGCATGAACAAGTGCCAGGAGTGGCTGGTGTCTGGCCTCTGTCTGGCAGCTGCAGGGGCTGGGCTGGCCCACCCTGAACACCAACAGGGAGAGACATTCAACCGCTAGAGCAATCCCTGCTCCTGGTGCAGATGGAGAAAAACCCTCATGGACACTACAATCGATGAGTTCACTATGTTGAGGAGGCTGTTCAGCAGACTGCATACGAAGGTTTCATGTGGTGCAAGTGATCTGCAGGGTTTAGTGCTTTGTATGCTCTGGTTGTAGAAGAAAGCTGCTCTTATGTCTTATGGATGGAGAATCTGGAGGGCTTTCTACACTTGGAGTAATCTGTACTCTGACTTCAGCTGGTTTGCTTTTCCGCTGCAGTCATAGCAGCGGGGTCTTGCACTCAGATAACCAGCTCAAAGTGAGTTGGTGCTGCTGTACTGCTAGCGTGTGGCATATTATGTGCATAATGACGGAGTGGCAAGCTTTCCCACAGTACCCTCTTCCTTGTAACTGCAGGGGTATGCAGGACTGGAAAGCCCCTTTCTCTCCTTCACCAGTGTTCCCAAGTGTCAGTGCCCTGTTCCCATGTGAGCTGAATCCCTTCTTGCAGGTGTTAACACTTTAACACCTTTAGGAGTAAAGCATCACACCGTAGGGGGGTGGTGTGCCCTGAAATGGCCATTTGCTAAACTGTGTTTGCAATACCAAGAACAATAAGAGTGAGAAAAGGACAAATGGAGAAGAGAGGGTTTTCTGTGAATGGGAGGGGTGGTATGTGTGTGTGTATCAGTGAAGATGCATGTGTGTGCAAACATGCTCGAAGGTCTTCACTGCATCTGTTTGAATATTTGTGTTTATTATGCTGGAGCTAAACATTTGTTTTCTCCTGCTGCTGTTAGCTCTACTTGCTTTTTGTGCATGCTTTATGACATTAAACATGCTCGTAATTGATGTAAGTAGTATGTAGATACCTTTATGTGCCTACAGCCTTCAAGGGACATATGAGGACATAGGACTTTTCAGTATCCTACGTGTGAAATGCTTGCTTCACTCTTCTTTCTTTTTTTTCTAAAGAAGAAATGTGGTTTTTTTTTTTTTCTTTCTCCCCTCTGATGAGTGCTTATTGGCCAAAGGTGTCTCAGCCCTCTGTGGCTGTCATCTGTCCTACTCATAGCAGAAATGTTCAGGAGAGTGGAGAGGCAGGTGAATCATTGCCTTGCTATCATTGCAGCCAGAATGCTGCAGTCTGTGCTGCTGCCCTGGCTCCCAGATGAGTAGTGGACAGACTGATTTTGATTTCTAGAAGCCCTCTCTTCCTTAAAATGCTGGGAGGAGAGGAGATGCTTCCCAGCACGGTATTACTTAGGAAAAGCAGATTTTTGAGTCAGCTCTTCCTCTTGTATTTTTATATCACTTTGACTTCAGCCCAGAGGTGCTATACCTGTGCCAGCCACTCAGCTCCTCGCTAACCCCAGGGTGGCTTGGATCAGCCCCTCTCAGTGACAGTCTCCCGAGTGCCTGTCTTCTCATACCTTTAAAACAGAAGGCAGCATTCGTGTTTCTTCAGATGTGGCTGGAAGATGATGAGGATTGCGTGTAGCTTTGGCTCAGCTATGTGTGATATGTACAGGACTCGATCTCAGAAAGACATGGATTGAAAACTTGGCCCTGTTTAACCTGGTGGGGTTGTTTCATTTGAGTTACTTCATTACTTAAACCTATCTCTGGCAAGCGCTGAAGATTTATAGCTGTCTTTTCAGGATATTCTTAATGCATTAGCAACACACTTCTAAAAGGACTATTGTTTTATTATCATCCTTCCATAGTCAGTATAATTGTTCTACTTTTAAAATAACAAAAAGCTATGATTTAATATTTTTAAATGGATTCCATTAAAATGGGAAAGTTGCATTATAGGCATTATGTCAAGGTACGCTTAAAAGCATGTGGCTGCATTTGTACATTTCTGCAAGTGAAATCCAACTTCATTCTTTCAGTCCCAAATAGGAACATGTAAGGAATACAAAGACAATAATGTCTCCACATAAGAATGGATCTCTGTAGTATGTTTTTCAGCAGGCTGTGCTGACTTGAGAACAAAACAGTTGCTGTTTATGCAGAAAGTTCATTCATAGAAATGTAAAGGCACAATGAAGAGCAAAGGAGGGGAACAGTGATAAACTATCTGTGCCACTTAGGTGCTGCTGAATGAGTTTCTGAATCCTTAGCATGTATGAAAACCTGGGATCTCTGGCACTTGCCATTTACAGCACCATCGTGTATAGTGACCTGGTGACTCCATGCTGGAAAAGAGCACTCAGAGGATTAAAAAGGTCTTTCTTAGCTTCTTCTACATTTCTTTAATAGCTTTGCATAGAAAAATGTAGCTATGCCTGAAGAGGATTAGCCTGCTATGTATCTGGAGGGGTCAAGGATAATAGAAAGGGCTTCTTCAAATACATTGCAGATAAGGCTAACACCAGAGGCAATGTAGGCCCACTGATGAATGAGGTGGGTGCTCTGGTGACAGAAGATACAGAGAAGGCAGAGTTACTGAATGCCTTCTTTGTCTCTGTCTATACTGCCGGAGGCTTTCCTGAAGAGTCCCGTACCCCTAAAGCCCCAGAGGAAGGCAGGACAAAGGAGGAGTTTGCCTTGGTAGATGAAGACTGGGTTAACATAGGAGGATCCACTTGAATATGAGAAAAAACTTCTTCACGGTGAGGGTGACAGAGCACTGGAACAGGCTGCCCAGAGAGGTTGTGGAGTCTCCTTCTGTGGAGACATTCAAAGCCCGCCTGGATGCGCTCCTGTGTGATCTGATCTAGGTGTTCCTGCTCCGGCAGGGGGATTGGACTAGATGATCTTTTGAGGTCCCTTCCAATCTCTAACATTCTGTGATTATTATTCTATCACTCTAGACAGAGTTGCATGCCAGCAGTTTACTGAATTCTTCTATTGGGCAGTTGTGACAGTGTTAAAAAGTAGGTCATTTGAATGCATTGCTGATAACAGTAATGGATTCACACATCAGCTGGCTGCTCCACACACACGTAACCCTTGCCCAATGTCACCTCCAGAGTGGTTCACTCCCACTGAGTGGAATGTGCCATTTTGCTAATGCACATATGCATACTTTGCATTTCAAACTAAGGAGAGCTGAGAGCTTTGAAAATGCTAGTAATAGCTGTTCCCTGCAAAAAAAAAATCTCAGACCTGGGCTCTGTCACCAGCCATTTGGGAAGGCTGCATGACTGGGATATATGAAGTGGTACCAGGATTAGAACTTGCTTAAAAAGGTACTTGTTGCAAGGAGGCTGTTTAAAAAAAAAATGGGAAAAAAAAAAACGCACCACAAAAAAAGCAAAATAAAAACCCCTCTTTACTGTGTTTCTGGAGTACACACAGCAGTGGTTGCTTGTTTGATAATGTCTGTGGGCTGCTCAGGCAGTGCAGCATCTTTTGGAGCATCCTGTCTGCTTCCCCGGCTGTGCTGCCGCGTGCGCTGGTGAAACGGGGTGTGTGGCTGACACTGAGCCAGCTCCGGGGTCAGCGTGTGCTGAAGGGACTGGGATCCTTAGTGCCTGGGGCGTGCAGCCTCTGTAATCAACAGCTTGCATGGCTTTGCATGAGTTGTTGTTTCTTCCTTCTTTCAGGATAGCTTGAAACTAACTTCTGAAGGTTGAAATCTTACATGCTATATATACTTCCTTCTGCTGTCCCCCAAACAGCCTAAAGCGATGGCAACAACCAAGAGCGACCAGGAGCTGTGGGTTACATTTGCATGTCCTGTTGTAGCTGTTGTTGAGCCCCAGGAAGCAGCAATAAGCTTCTGCCCTCCCCACGGCTCCTCAACAAGCAGCATTCAGTTAGGGAGCAGCTGCAGGTGTAGTTATGCTAGCCGGTCAGAGGGGCAGTGGTAGAGTTTGGGCTGAGGAATTAGCACCGTCATTTGGCTGCTGCATCCGGAACAAGAGGTGTGACCAGAGCCTAACAAGACATTTCTAGCCACTGTAACCATCCTCTGGTGAAGCTGGCTTCAGTTCCCGTGGAGAGGATAGTTCACTTGTGAAGCAAAATCTATAACCTCTACTTGATCTCACGGAAGATAGCCACAATAATTTTGTGCTTGCTGCCCAAAATAAAACTAGCTATGGAAACACTGCAGAAATTGTTTGCTTTTGAACTGGAAGAAGCAAAACAAAGCAAAAGCAAGTCTACTCTCTTCTTAGAACCCACTTGTTTGTGTAAAACACCAGGGCTGGGGTAGGTGTACTTTGAAGTGAAGTTAGGAAAGCCCAAGAGGTGAGCTAAAAATATGCCAAAATTCTGTAGAGGCACAAAATACCCAGTTAATTATTTGCCAATTGACTGTGCCATGAAAGGAAGAGGGAAGAGAGTGTTACTCAGACTGTGGAGTGTGTCTTTAAGTAGTGGTGCTGAGCAGTACAAAATCTTGCTTGATAGGTGAAAGTAGCCTGGTTAAGGTCACACGCAGCCTTTGTCTTCCCCCCCCAGTTCTGCTATGACCAAGAATTGTGTGTCTCTTAGCTGCTTAAAATATTTTATTGTTGGATTCGCTTTTCTTGTATATTCAGGAATTGCTGATGAGACCAAAACCTGCAGCTTTAGAGAGAATGTATCTGAAGAGTCAGCAGCGATACACTACCGCAGGCTGTTTCTGTGCACGCCTGCCGTAGGTTAGCTTTTCTAGCACAGCATAATGCAGCGAGCTGATGGAAAGCTGAGTGTGATGCAGGCTTGGCTAATTGGAGCACTCCTGGGAGGATGTGAATTGCACAGTTTTCATAATGAGTAGAGAGAAAAGATAGTTTACATCCCCTTATGTAACAGCGTCGGGACAAGATGAATAGCAGAACCACAGCAGCAGTGTCTATCAGACACTTCATTACTGAAGGGACTGAGTTTCGCTAATGGTGTTTTGCTGGTGATGGGTGCTGAGAGTCAGTAGGCAAAATCCCTTCCCTGGGTCTCCCCCAACTTTCTTATCACCAAAGCCCAAGCTTATAATGGATACGTCTACACAGATTTTTCTATTATGAGATGCAATTAAATTGTGGTTTAGCTTCTAAACTACACTGGAAATGTAGAATGCATGATTGTCCATGGATCTTTTATTCTGCTGCTGCTTTTTTACAGGGTTATCTTAGGAAAATTAATGAAGAGTCATTAAATTGAGGTTAGGGAGGTGGACTGCATTTATATAAACATGCCATTTTCCTTCGTGTTTAGAGCAATTTATACACTCTGGCCAGGTTCTGAGTGAGACGAAGCTCGGTCTCAGCCTAGAGAAGGTTGTGCATACAACTCGGGCAGCACAAATTTGGAAAACAGTGACCTTTGTTGGCAATTGTTGCCCTGGGATGGGATGGCAGGGAGTGTGACAAATCAGCATGCACACACCAGGCTTGGCTGGGTGACCTTCGCTCTGAGGAAGTGTTGTAGGGTTAGAAACTGAAAGAGGGCATTTTGCTGTAATTTCAGGTATGTTAGAATACAAACTGTGGTGTTTACAACCAGGAAAAGACCTTTGAGTCCCCCCTGCTCTAGGTAAGCTGTATGCCTTTTTGCTGCTGGTTTTGGGGAAAATCACAATCAGAAATTTCTTATGACCTGTGCTGGCAAAAAGGCTGTGCATTTTTCAGATATCCTGTTTGTAGGAGGTGCCTTTTTCACACTGATATTACTTGGGTGAACACTAGACTGATCCCAGAGTGTGATAGGTAAAACTTAATCCCATACTGGTGAAGTGAAAGTTTTAGTGCAAATTTAGATCGGTTTTGTACATATATCTGTATCCCCTTCCTGGACAGATCTGTGTGTCTGTTGGCATGTGCACCCTCAGCTCTTGCAAGACATAGTGTCGACTGCCCAGGTTCAAGACCCTCATTGGTACCAGAAGAATTCTACCATTTACAGTGTTTGATATGGTGATAGCTCTGATAAACTTTGAGGCCCCATTTTGCTCTGTCCTGTTGTAGAGGCTTGATGTGCTCAGACCTTGGCTTGGAATGAAGCAGAAGGTGAATCTAAAATGCAGTAACTGTTTCAGAACAAATCCCTGTACTCTGTCATTGCTCAGTGCGAGTGCAATGGCAGTTCTATATTCTGTCCAATTAACTGAGAGGGGAAACTTTTGAAGCCAAAATTGCAAAAAGTCCTGAGTTTGACATAAACAACGTACATGCAGTCATCTGAAGAACTTTTCTCTGCAGTTACTATGATTACACACCTATGGAGCAAAGAAACTGCGAGTCTGGGGATGCTCTGGGCATACAGACCTCTTTCCTCATGACAGTTCATGTGTGCATCCAAAGCTGGTCACTTAACCACCTGCCTGGCCTGCTCTTCTGAGTTTATTTGTTTCTTACAGTGATTGCCCGGGTCATCTTAGAGTGCTGTTTCCTTCTAGCTCTTTTTTTTTTTTTTTTTAATGGAGTTAACCACAACTCAATATCATTCAAGCTCAATTAAAAGCACACGCAAAAAAGTTCATGAATAGTCTGCTTCTAATGAAGAGGCATACTTTCATAACAGCCAATGTTCAAAGATACTTTTAACAACAAGAGCGAAGGATTTACGATGTAAGTATTTTAGTCATTAGAAAATTGGAATTGTTTCTTTGAGGAAAACAAACAGGCTTTGGGCTCTTCCTAAGAGCAGTATGGACTCAGCGTCTGGCAGCTAGTTAGCCCCCCTGCAGTATGAATTAATGATAAAACTGCTTTCGTTCAGAAGGGAATTTTATTGGGCAGGATGCCGGGTACCAACACAATGAGGTCTCCAGGCACCCCTCCCTCTAGGGGTCTTCAATTACACTTCGTAATGAGCACTGTTTCATTAGTGAGGAAAGCAAAAGTCGGCACTAATTAAAATTAAATTAGGACGCACTCAAGTTGTGTCACACAGTGTGCTGAGATATTAATAAAAAAGAAGCTGCCTCAAACAAGCATGGACCAAAGGGTCAAGTGATAACAATTAAAATATTGGATGTGATGTCAATGCTGAATTTTTAACACTCCAGTTTTGGCTTTGTGTATGGAAAGATGATGTCTGGACTGGTTTCTGTAAGTTGGAAGAGACACTGCATCTACATCTGTCAACATAATGTCTGACAGAACATTTTCCTAAAGCTTGTGTACTTGCCAGAGTATTTCACAAGAACACATGCATGTGCACATGTGCCTGCAATCTGGTGTTCGTGCACGCTGTTGAGCTGACGTGTGAAAATAAGATGTATGTTTCACGTGAAAACTCGGCAGAAACTCCTGCTGACTCGCAAAAGGTGTCTTGCTTGAGCACTCATGCAGTAAAGCAGTGTATCTGCACTGTTACATATGTATACCAGGAGACGACGGTATATTTTTCTATGTATGTATTTCACGTGAAGGTGGGATCATCTAAGAAAAACTGAGTTCCAGCCCCAGTTCCTGGCTCCCTTCCTGGGAGCACTGATACTTCATGCACCTTAGTACTTGTGTGATGGATGCTCTTGACGTTTTGTAGATGAGCTCCCTTAGGTTTAGAGCATTGCTGAGCTTTTGCTGGTTCACTTTTTAAATTTTCCAGCTTTTATTTCTGCCATGCTCTGCCTCAAGGCCTTCTGCTGTTGTTCCTTGTCAACGGCTGTGTAGTGCGCTGCCAGGGGCGCAGCGCAGGCACCTACACTGATCAGGCTGATCTCGCTTAGAGCCAGCACAGGTCTGGCAGAGCACGCTCACCCCAGCTCCAGCTCTCCAGCTGCATCGCTCTAAGCCTGCAGCTAGTTGTTCATGCTAGTCACTGTAAGCATTTTTGAGGAAAATTACTGCCCAGTTTAACTGTGGTGTTTAATTAAGTTGGTTCCAAAGGCATTTGCCAAAATATTAAAATATATTTGACCTTCAAAATGGATTAAATAGACATGATGTTCAGCGCGGCAAATTACAGTGAACATCTGTACATTTTGTATTTAAATATACACATGTGGAGCTTGCTGGGCTGGTGAATGGATATGGAATATTCAGCACATACAGATTGTAATCTGGAAAAGAATTTGTTCTTCTCAGTGAGTATATTCTTGCACATTAGTAAAATTGTGGCCAAGACACTTCACACAGTGTGCATCTGTTTGCCTGTGTAATAATTATTAATGCTTGCTATGGTACAGCAGTAGATCCTGCATGAGACTTGGGTGGAAAACTGAGCAAAAGAAACAGCATCCTGGTGTTATATAAGAATCCTTGGAGGTTCAGGCACACGACCACCTGCCTACCCGAATGCCCACGTCTGTATAAATGTGTTCTAAAGAAAGGAGTAGGCATCATCACTGGACCATGTGTCTTTTTATTTTCAGGCAGTTGGTGCCCTTAACCTTGCTGTTTGCTTAAATACCTGCTGTCCCTTCTGGGTGTTTTCTACTGTGAAAACTACAAACAAAGCTCTCCATCCTGTGGAGGCTGTCCCTGTTTAGCTGAGGTAAAACTGGTGGATATTTAAGGCCCAGCACTGAAAGCTGACTGCTTACGTTTTCTTAGTATGTATTTACAAGACAGATCATGAAGCCTGTAAATATGTGTTATAATAAAAACATCCCTAATGTGTAACTGAATGCTCTGCCATAACCATTCCACGCGGGCTGTTCCTCGCTGTGAGGGCTATAACCTGCATTGCAATAATTTCCTAATGTCTGGCTTAACAAAGACCCTGACTTCACTGGGTCATTTGTTTATAATTCTATAAACGCTCTACCTTTTTAGTACAGTCAAAACATGCGTTTGCAGATTTTGAGGGTTTTTTGTTTCTTTTCTGGTTGCATTTGATAATTCTATACATTTACGCTTTGCCTTCCATCGGGGAGGCAGAGATATAGCTCAGATAAAATGCGTGTGACTTCACTGTCACAGAAGTTGCTCAGAAGTGGAGCACGGCATCTGCTGAATACTGCACACAGAGTACTTTAAAGAGTTTTAAGAAATGCTTGAAATCCTATGTCCTGCCCAGAAAATCTGAGTTAACAACCCAGAGTTGTTGAAAGTGATTTGCTAAGCAGAGCATTGACCACTTAGGAAGAGGCACAAAGGGAAAAAATAATCAAATAGATTACCAGAAAGCATTCCTTAGCACCTTAGCTTTCCTAGATGCCTCCAGTCATATGAGACCTAATACTGATTACTAATTCTGTTACCCGCAGCATCATAGAGCGGGTGGCTGGAGATGGCAGTCTCTAGTGACAACAGTCCAGTGCTAAAGCTATTAAAAAAGAAAAAGAGAGCGCTCTTCCCAAATACATTTCTAGTCAGTGTTACTCCTTGTTCTTTAATCTGTACGCAGGAGAGGTAGAAGCAGGCTCCCTGTGGAGGGGTAAGGAGGCAGCACACCAGCATGCACACGCAGCACTATTACACTGGCATGCCTTGTACAGGCATTTTCTTGCTAGTTCCTATTGCCTTTCACTTAACTTGCTGGTGATTGCAAAGGAACACGATTCTGTGTTTGCTTATATTGAATCACTGGATGATACAGATCTTTGCTCTGTTACCTAAGCCTGCCTGGTCCCATTCAGGACCAGAGCTGTTTCTTTTTGTTGTACAGAGGTACTGGCTTTTGCCTGCTGCAGCCCTTTCTTAACGGTGAATGGAGAGTGTGTGTGTATGCGAGTGAGCTTTACAAATCCCCTTATACACACCCCTTTGGCAACCTCTTTTATGAAATTTTTATTAGTATGTTCGGCAATGTGCACGTCTTCAGGAATAACAAACAGCACAGAGAGAATATATAGCCTCTGAAATGGTCCAGGGGCTTCAGAAGGGAGGTGAACAATGCTACTTTAAATATTGCAGGATGGTTTACAACCCTGAGGGAGGAGGTGTGGGGGAGGAGGGGGGAAGAGCAGATGGGCACAGTGTCCATTTAAGGTGGTCTGGCACAGTTATTGGTCAGCAGCAATGTGATTTATGTTTGGAGGCTCCTTCCAGCCCCTGTTTTTCTCCTGAGTTTGCGTGTATGTCTGTCCCTGAAAATGTTACCTTGGATTTCAGGGGGTTCTCCGGCTAAGCTGTGCCATAGCGATTAGGTTTAAAGATTGATGAAGCATTTCAGAGATCATTTTCTTTAGGCTAGATGGATGCCTGACATGGCTGACATGCCCTGTGTTAGAGGGCTGATATGGCAGGTAATGCTGCCCACCTTAGCTGCAGTGAGCCAGTCTCAAAAAGCAAGGAGGTGTGTGCCTGTCACAGGGATCTGCTGAACTCAAAACCTCTGGTAGGTTCTGAAAAACATTCAGAAATATCACTGGCCATTATCCCAGGCACCAGAATGGCTCCAGGCTGTGCAACATGGGGAATGAAAAAACTGGGCTTTTGGCTCCAGGGACTTTGGAACAGCACAGGATCCTTGCATTCATTCAAGGCCTTGGTGTTACAGTAATCTATAACAAAGAGCTTCATACTGCGAGGTTCTTGGTATGTGTGGTTTCTGTCACAGTCAGTGGGAGTTGAGGATGCTCTTGCATCAGGGTTGGAGCTGGGGAGGTTATGCCCATTATGGTAGCCTTGGCTTGGAAGGAAATTGCCAGACTCTGCTGGTTTTGTATTCCCAAATCACATTTGTGTGTTCCTTGCTCCTTTTTGAGTGCAGGAGCTCTGAGGCTAGTGGGTACAGAGCTGTCAGTTTCTTTGGGAGAAAAGGGAACTGGTATCTGTAGCAGTTTAGGTATCTGTCTACAATTAGGGCCTGGTTTGTCTGCCAGTTAAATTTCGCTGAATAGGATTGTATTTACGTTTGCCAATTCTTCTCCCCAAGTGACCCATTAAATCATGTTAATCCCTCCACTCTAGTCTGTTCTTCTGCCAAGATCCACGTCTTCCTGTAACTTGCTTCTCGTAATCAGCCTGTACGCCTGTGCTCCTGTCTGAGGTGGAGGATGCTTAGCCTGGTGGTCAGCAAATGGAGCTTATCGACTAGTAACAGGTCTTGTTGGCTTCAGTTTTCACTCACTGTGTGATTCTTCTGAGAGGCCTCCAACTGTTTGCCTCAGTTTCCCCATCTGCAAAACCGTTGTTGCATTGCAAGGCTTAAGGTCATTGCAGGAGCTGATATATAGAGGCTCAGGAAGAGTATGTATACTCACATGAACCTTGATAATAACAAAATTAGGTTTACTACCAGCAGTAGTATTGGACTCCATAATAAACTAAAAACGTCTGTGTGAGAGTCAGGTTTATCTGTTTGCACTAGGATTGTTCTGTTATTCAGCATGGCAGCATGGTGCGATATCACATCAGAGCATTAGAGATGAACTGTTTCTTAACTTCAGAGTCTTCAGGCATGTGTTTTGTGTGTGGAGAGACAAGCAATGATCCTTTAATGGCATATGGGAGGACCAGTATTTGTATTTCCGTAAGTGCAAGATGATAATACACTATCAAGTATTCAGCTCTTCATAGTGCTAGAAGAATACTATGAAGGGAACATGATATCATGGTGAACAGAGACTGAACTCTTTAGTGCAGGAACCATCACTTTTTGTGACGTATGCACTGTCTCTAGCATGATAAGTGGTTTGTCCCTGAGATTGTTAAGCATTCTATCAGAAAAATGTCAGTATTGTCACTATAGACTTGCCTGTGTAGTGAGATTTGCAAAGAACAGCCTGATATTTTAGGGATATACATGTAAAATATTAAACACTTGGCTGTCTGCTGCTTGGAAACCCAGTTTCACCCTTATGTGTGGACTGGCTTTAGCTGTTCTGGGGTCCTGAGGCCTGTGACAGGAAGGGCAGTATGACAATCTTAGTCTTCTGATGCCTGAAGCACACAGACACAATCCAGTGGAGCTTAAGGATACGGCCAGGCATGTACAGTATCCAACCACTGGAGCAGTCAAAAAGGGTGTGACCCAACAGGAGGCTGGAAAAACGCCTGACACACTTGGCAAGTGATGTAATGCTCCATTCTCAGGAGGAAACTCTTTATTGAACCCCTCTAGCAATGAACTTTTGGCCTGAAGCTGGAGTTTGGATTGCACAAGCTCAATAAATGTGTAATTATAAATACCAGAGACACACCAAGCCCCCCCGCCCCGTACAAGTAGGACCTGTTTCAGAAGTCGGGAAGGAGCAAACATCTAGGCAGTGAACCCTCTGCAGGAGCCAGGTGCTCTGAAGGAGAGCAGCCTCTGCTCAGGGTGTGGGGCCTGCAGGAGATGGCTCCTGCCCAAGAAAGTGTCATCGGTCATCCTGGGCATGACGGCAGCCAATCAAGCCAGCAAAGCCATCAAACTTCCAGCCTCCTCCTCAGGTCTTGCTGCTTTGAATTGGCTGCTTGACAAGTGTGTGGTAATTCTGCTTTTACCTGAAGTCATTGTCTTAATTTAGAGTTTGCAGCTTTGCCATTTAGGAGCCAGAGCTGGATGAGAAGCCCACGGCTATTGGGCTTTCTCTGATGTGGGAGATGGTATCATGCAGAGGGGGGGAATCTCAGCTTTCATAAAACATCAGTCTCCAATCTCTTTTTTTTTTTTCTTTCTCTCTTCTTAAATTAGAGCAACTACAATGTAATGCAAAGATACCAGAGCCACTTTGATGGTAGAAATCTACCTGGAGCAGCTTCAGGCTCAGCATTGGTAGACCTTCTCTGCTCCTCTCACTCCAAAGGAAGGATGCAGAGTTCATAGTCCAGTGATGCTTCCACAGCTGTGATACAGTGCTTTGAGTGGCAGCAGGAA